>NC_051863.1:34747545-34885045 GCF_015732765.1 Culex quinquefasciatus
CGACCCCACTCGGGAGCTTGAACAGGCACAGTTGAAAGGAATCGTTTTAATTTTCCACAAAAAAATTGCAAAACAAGCCAAATTTCTGGAATGCTTTTTTCAACTGTGCCAACGGCAGCAACTAAATTGAACACGAAACGAGGGTCGTCCCGGGGTCGTAAAGCAGAAATCTCGTTGATTTTAAGATTGTGCAAAATCCTCCGTGGATCATATCGCAAGTTGCGGGCCGATTTCCACTTGGGACAGGTTTATTACTTATTTTTTTCTGATTCGGTTTGTTGACAATATCTTCTGAGGGAGTTTGCTACCTGCTGCGAGGGAAGTTTATCGCCAGGATTGGTGGTGACCCTTGAGCTGTCATCTTTGTCAGCTTTGTCGAGGGGGTGATTAGGGGCTGTGTATTGAAATTATAATCTGACACTGAACATTGTGGTTTGGTTACGATGTGACATGTTTGGCGATTGAGATAAAGACGTCCAAAACTTGATTTAAATTGATTTATTTATTGAAAGCAAATTGAAATAAATTTTCTTCTAAACTACCTTTAAATTACTTGAACAGACGGTAATAACTAAATTCAAGCCGTTACAATATCAAATACTGTTGAAATAACAGAGAGTGTTATGCATTCTTCTTGAAAAATTATTTTTTTGATAAGAGTTGAATAACTGTTTATGCTATCATAATAAATTAGTTGTTGGTCTGGTATTGATTACAAGCTAAAACAACTTGGCATTAACATTTTTTTATGGTAGAATACCTCCAACTGTTTTTGAGATGTTCTGATTAATTGTTAAAATGACAAAAAAATATTAACAAAGATTTGTTCGAAGAATAACTAAAAATGTTTTTAGTCTGTTATTGCAATAACAATCCAATAACAAAAAATTCATATCGACGAATAACAAAACTTGTTATTAATAACATGAAATGTTATTGGCCTAGAATTTTCAAATATTAAAAAATGTTATTCCCAAGTTATTTCCGTCCGCTCGGGTACCTAGAATATATAAGAAAAAATCATCTTCAAATTCGATAACGATAAAAATAATCAAAAATGAATTTAACAAAAAAAGGAAACTTCCTCGCACCCAAAGTATTAACAAACCGATACTCCGTGATAGCAATTTCCCTTTAATCACTGGAGCAATGAGAAAAAATGAGCTCACAGGTAGGAAAACTTTTCCAGCAAACCGTGCTCCCAGCACGAACTCGGCCAGCGCCACTTTATGGCGTTCACTTCCATAGAGCAAAGGGGCAAAAGTTGAAATTAAAAAGTATGAAAACCCCTTCCTCCACCCGTGCGATCACCAAGGAAAGGAGCAAATTGCATCGCACGGTGAAACTCCACGGCGGTGGTGGCGCGACCCGTGACTTGCAATATCCCATAATTTCCACCAGGGGGGTTTGCCCTCGTAGCTTTTCCAAGATGGTTGCTGGTTAAGTAGACTGGATCGAGTTCAAGCTGTTACTACAACTAGATTTTTTAGATTTTTTGCTAGAACGATTTGCCATAACAAATGCATGGACGCACTTTTAAATTATGCAAACGTTGCCATCTTAAAAAAATTCTGGTTGAAATCATTTTTTTAAATCGTCGCCATCGTGCTAACTTGTCGTACGTGCATTTTGGGCCAAATTGAGTTAAGAACGCCATTTTGTGCAGCTCACAAAGCCTCACCTTTCGATCTTCACAGATCCCCAAATTTCGATTTCAATCCTGAGATATTATACAAAAACCGAAAAAACTCCGTGCATTTTTGTCACTTTACATATGAAAGTAGTTTCAATCTTGTCGTGCTATCTTGTCACTCCATGAAAATTGATGTAAGTGCGACAACTGGCCAAAGGGATTTCAGGCCAGGAAAGTCAGGATGCGTTTGTCGCACGTTCAAGCTAGACTACCGTAAACATTTGCAATTATAACTCGTGACTCCAGCAACCAACTTCAACCAAACTTTGGGACAATGCACAGAATGGTCAGCCAAACAAAACGTGTTCGTTATTGTTTACATTGCGTGCTCTCGTTTTTGTATATTCAAGGTCAAACATTAAAACGCGTTTTTCTCGGAACGTCAAAATGGCGGGTACGACAAGATAGCACGACGACGTCGAAATGTGGGAAATTCTCTGCCAACTCACACGAAAACCCGAGACGGACGCGGTACGATCCCACCTATTTTTGAACATGCGAACGAAAACGTGTTTTTCAATAATTTTATGGTTTGGAATTTTGGTGCCATAGGAACCAAAAAAATGGAAAATTCCAAAAACAATATTTTTCAATCCAATTTTTTTCTTAATTTCCGAAATGATTTTTTGCCATTTTTCGTCACGTTTTCGTTTGTTACGAAAAAGCAAGTTATTTAAAGTTTAAAAGGACGCAAAAAAAATAATAAAAAAATAAACATTTGCGAAAAAAATAATTTACTAAAAGCTTAAAAACAGTCGTCTATGCATCCCTCGGTCTGGTTATGAAACTACTGTGAATCCGGCACAGTTAAGATTACTTGTTTTGAGCTCACAAAAAAAAACAGTTGAATGAGTTTTTTTTGTATTAAACAATAATTTGAATCAAAAAATTGGGAAATCACAATCAAATTTGAATAGTAAGTAATAGTAAATTAAATTTTCCTGATGTTAAAATATTCATTGAAAAACACATTTCTAATAATTATCCAAAAACACTTACAATTTACTATCTCATTACTTTTAATAGTTGTTTACTTAATGGCAGTTTTGGATCTCTCACTATTACTAAGTGAAGGTTAAACTGGTTTATTTATCTATTGAAAAAAAAATCCAACCAGGTCGTTATGATAACAAAAAATAATAATTCAAACTTTTAACTGCATAAAACAAAATTTTGGCGAGGTACATAAAAATTTAAATTATTTAGCAAAAAATATTTTTTTGCAATTCCGTCGTGAAACAACTTACTTTTCCTGTCATTCTTGAACGACGAAATAGCCTACTTTTCTGTACCAAAAATAACAGAATCGAATAGTAACCCTTTTCAAAACAAATGCTGAAAAGTTCTACTTTTCAGCACTGAAAAGGATGCTGAAAAGTTTAACTTTTCAGCACTTGTTAAGAAAAGTTATACTCTTCAACATTTTTGTTTTATTTGAACGATTCATTGAATCAATGCATGGACATTTGTCCTATAATTCTGTCCAAAGGACGTTTTCGGAATTGCAAAAAACGTTGTATGGAACTCGTTGCAAAACTTGATTTTTCATCACTTGTCGTATTTATCTAACTCGGTAAACCTCGTTAGATAAATGTACGACTCGTGCTGAAAAAATCCTCTTTTTGCAACTTGTTGCATAAACTACTATTATGGTGTTTTTTTTGCAATTTCGTCGTGAAACTACAAACTTTTCCTGTCATTCTTGAACGACGAAATAGCCTACTTTTCTGTACCGAAAATAATAGAATCGAATAGCAACACTTTTCAAAATAAATGATGAAAAGTTCTACTTTCCCGAGCATGGGTAAATAACAAGGGAAATGCGTAATAATACCTTTCTCTGGTATCAATACCCAATTTTGGTATTCCTGGACCCTTTAAAATTTGTCTTGAGGATTATGCAAGAGCAAAATGTGCTATCATACCAATTTAAGGTATTGTTTTGATATTGCAAAATTGCAGAATTTGTCAATGGTCGAACACCACATATTGGTATTCTTTTGGTATTACAGTGTTTTATCAAATTCCTCTGAAACTATGGGAAAATTTTGACCAATTTTGACAAAATAATTAATTTTGCGCTAAAATTATGTCTCAAAGGAAATGCTTTAATTGAAAACCGGAAATTTCAAACTTGATTTTAAACATTTTTGATATACCCCCTAAAGAAATGACTTGAAATTGTGGAAAATTTTCTAAGTCAGGATGGCACATTTTGGTGTTATTTTGGTTTTAAAGTGTTTTATCAAATTCTTCTGAAACTATGGGAAAATTTTGACCAATTTTAACAAAATAATTAATTTTGAACTAAAATGGTGTCTCAAAGCAAATGCTTTCATTGAAAACCGGAAATTTCAAACTTGATTTTAAACATGTTTGATATACCCCCTACAGAAATGACTTGAAATTGTGGAAAATTTTCTAAGTCAGGATGGCACATTTTGGTATTATTTTGGTATTGAAAGGTTTCATCAATTTTCTCTAAAACTATGGGATTTTTTTTAACAATTTGGACAAGATAATAAATTTTGCGATAAAATGACTTAAAAAAAAACCAAATACTTTGAAAAACGAGTCAATCGAAAGATTCTTGAATTTTGGTGAATTTCAATCCAGTTTTATTTTAATAACACTTATTTTTAAATCTTGTTATTTTTCAGAATCTTCAAGAACTTCATGCACAGGCCGTTCATCAATGACAAATGCATTCGATGTGGTGAATATCACTAAGAACAACATGGAATCATCAGGTGAGTAGATTTGGCTGTTGCATATGGATCATTTCCGTTTTTTCACTAACTGCAACTGCTGCACTAAAAATAGTATGAAAATACCAAATTTGGTATTACTTGTGCAAATATCAGCGACTAAAATGTGATCTGGGTTGCCCAGTAATAGATGGTAAAATACCATCAAATTATACCAACATCATGTATGTGGAAGACCACAGGAATACCAAAATATGAATTTCCAAGGGCGCGGGAATACCTAAAATTAAAACCATGGCAATACCAAGTTTTGGTATTCAAGCAATGTTCAAAAATCCAGAAGACCTCAAATGGGACCTGAAATGGTTCTATTTTGAGGTATTATTTTACCCTTGGAATAACATGGTTTGGTATTGTTGTGCCCTTCCACATACAAGACTTTTGTATGATTTCATGGTATTTTACCATCTATTACTGGGCAACCAAGGGCACATTTTGGTCGCTGTTATTTGCTCAAGTAATACCAAAATTTGGTATTCCCGTGTTATTTACCCCTGCTCGGGTTACTTGTTTGGAAAAGTAATACTTTTCAACATTGTTTTGATTTAAACGATTTATTGTCAAAATACATGAACATTTGACTTAATTCATTCATTCAGAAATGCAATAAATGTTGTATGGAACTCGTTGCTAAACTTGATTTTTTCAGCACTCGTCTTGTTAATCCTACTCGGTGTATGACTCGTACTGAAAAAATAGTCTTTTTGCATCTTGTCGCATAAACTACTATTTTAATGAAACTGAAAAAGAGGCTCCAAAGATTATGTTTTGCAAATGCTCGTTTCAAAATTTATTAAACCTATTTACAAAAAAAAAAACATTTAAAAGCGTAGCAAAATGTATCAATCTTAAAATATATACAAAATCCGAAAAAAACAGTTTTGTAAACTCTTAATTTTGGGTATGTTTAAGATAACAAAACGTGCTATCTTTTGAGCTATGGCTGGTCAAAATTTATTTGGTTCACAGCAAATTTTAGATTGACATTTTAGTAAAATAATAACTCAATACAATTCAGTAATCATCACTTTTGCTGAAATTCGGCAATAAACATACAGATTGCTGAAAACTAGTTTAAGTGTGTTTTTTTTTTTATTTTGTATTGTGATCTTTAAAACAATGGTAAGAAAAACGTGAAATACAAATGTCTCAGTTTTTTCTTAAGATTTGGAGGATTGGTGAAATAAATGGCAACAGTTATGGATTTTTTCATTTTTTTATTTATACCAACAACGATTGCTGAATATTCAGCAAATGATCTGTCGAACTTACATATGAAAATTACATAATTTTCAGCAAAATTATTTGAAGTTTATTTTGTTGAAATTTCAGTTGTTTTGACTACAATTTAAATAAATTTCAGTAAACCATCTGTCTAAGGGTCAAATGTCAGTTAATTGAGAACTCAGTTAAATCTTATGACTGAATCGTTAACTGAAATTTTAGTTGAATAAAATTCAGTAAAACTTTACTTGATTTCATAAAAAGAGTGACAACAATGCATGGAGTTTTTACGGTTTTGATTGAATATCGAATTTATGGGATCTGTGAAATTCAAAAAATGAGCCATTGTGAGCTGCACAAAATTTGGCCTAGAATGCACGTGCTACATTTAAGCCCCACTATGACGGGATTTATAAAAAAAGAATTCATCGTTACAGAAATTTGTATGCAAGTTCAAAATTTGAACCAGTCTACCTTGCAACTTGGCAGTAAGGAAAAAACGTGAGTTTAAGCACCAAATCCTTTCGGTATTTTTCTGCTGGCTGTTGATGCTGAACCAAAAGCTGCCTGAGAACACCTGAAGATCCTTAGCGTGGTGCTCCTTGGTGGATATTGGGACCACTCTATGCGAAAATTGGACAAAATTTCATGTTTTTTTTTGCTTTGAAATTATTTAAAATAATAAAATAAAATGAATAGATATCCCAATTTCAGGTATCGAAAAATAAACTGTAAATCTTCGAACCCACTATCCTCCGCCACCAAGTCTAGCCATGGATTTAGGTTAGGTGGCTGTGTCCTTGCGTTTCGCCTGTCGTCGTTGTGGCGTGCAGTAGTGAAACTTCCCTCTGCCCCTTTGAGAGAGAGAGAGAGAAAAAAATGCTGGAAGCAGCAAACTTTGCTCTCGAGCATAATCTTACTTCCACCGCGGTGAGAGCTTCCGGGCCAGCACACACTACAACTAGGACACCCAGGACCAGGGGAAAGGGTTTCCTCTTATCGCTCGTTGTCGTGGGTAAGAACACAGAAGGAAAGCACAGTGCAGTGATAATCATGTTTTTCATTAGTGTCCGGGAAAGCGTTAAATCTACTTTACCTGGGGATGACGGTGGTGGGTGGGGAAAAGTAGGGAAAAGTTCTTATTTCAGCGCGGTGGAGTTTTTTACTTGGAAAAAGAAGCTTGCATTTAGAATCTATTTGTTTTGCTTTGATTTTATTAAAATCTCAACATAAGAATTCATTTTTAATTAATTCTAGAGTTTAAATAGCATAACCTTATACATTATCAAAAAATATATTTCAATAAAAAATAATTTCATTGATTATCATTTTAGTCAGTCATTTTGAGCATATATTAGACCGATGCATTTTTTCAAAGTTTGCGAAAATCGGCTCCTAAAAACGGAGTGCAAAACAATTTTGTTTTTCAAAAACTTCAAAATTTTAACGAAAATATTAGTTTAATCGATTGAAAACAATTTGAAATGTATTTTCTTGCGTTCGATTCTTACACCATAACGCACCACTGAGCAAAACATTTAAACATTCGCTGATGTAGTTTTTGAGTTACATGCCTTTTAAGATGTTTAATAAGAAAACCAAAACGATCTATACAATTTCAAAATTTCAAAGAATATGCATTTCGAGATAATGATAGTCTTGGCTTCATATTACTGTTAAATTTCTCTAGGTCAAGTTTCAGAAGGTTTGTTGATGTAGTTTTCGAGATACAACCATTTTAAAATATCAATTCCGATTTTTTGTAAGAAAAGCTTTAAAACCAAGACAATTTCAGCATTTCAAAGAATATGCATTGAATTTTGCTTCATATGACTGTCAAGTATGTCTCGTGGCGCAGGGGTAGCGGCTTCGGCTGCCGATCCCGATGATGCTATGAGACGCGGGTTCGATTCCCGCCTTATCCACTGAGCTTCTATCGGATGGTGAAGTAAAACGTCGGTCCCGGTTTCTCCTGTCTCGTCAGAGGCGCTGGAGCAGAAATCCCACGTTAGAGGAAGGCCATGCCCCGGGGGGCGTAGTGCCAATAGTTTCGTTTCGTTTCGACTGTCAAGTATCTCTGGGCCAAGTTTCAGTAGGTTTGCTGATTTAGTTCCTTAGATCTCTAAGAAATTGCACGCCGATTATATAGATTTTTTGACAAATTTGGATGTTATAATTCAAAATAGCTGTACCTCGAGAATAACATCAGCAAACCTTCTGAAACTTGACCCAGAGATACTTGACAGTGATATGAAGCAAAATCCATCATTATTTCGATGCCAAAAATACCCAGATGAATTAAAATGTCTGCAAACGAACCTTATTCTTGTCAACATCAATTTTGCTGATCATATTGATATTAAATTATTTTCCTATTTGTCCTATTCTTAACATGCATATTATTTGAAATGCTAAAATTATATAGATTGTTTAGGTTTTCTTATTAAAAATCAGATGTAACATTGAACGCGCCGAAATCAGGTCCAAACAGATTTTGTGAGCCAGTGCAGATTATGCTCTAGTACAGCAGCACTCACTTCAACAGCATAACACAAATACCAATAATAACAGGACATCAGTGAGTGCCTGGAGTTCTACTGATCTAATTAAGTAGCTTTGGCCAGCAGGAACCGACTAGCGGTTGGTCATTGCTCTGCGAACCGTACTACTGACCAGTTCAGACCTTTATCAGACGCAGTATTACTAAGATTAGTGTTTACAGTCCACTATTTAGTCCGTCCAATTACTGACCGCGAAATAAAACCTGACGAATAACGAATAAATGTTTTCTGTACAACCCGCGAGTTCTGATTAATTTAGAAAGATCCGATTTTGCAAGGCACCGGGAATCTGACGCTAGTATGTGCGCAAACATATTTTGGTCCTTCGAGCCGGATCCGTAAGGTTCCGGTTCCCCTGGTGCCTGCAAATCGATCGGAAAACAGGACAGTTCAGTTGTGTTCGGTGTACCTGTGCAAAGAAAAAAGTGCATCGCGATGGCGTCGAAGTCGGCGCAGAACAATCTCCAGCTGGAATCCACGGAGAAGAAGATTCCGCCATCATCCGCCGCAGTACAGCATGGCGCCGGACTCGCTGTGGCCATCGCGCACTCCAGCTGCTGAAAACCCGCCGAAGAAAACCACTTTTCTGGGAAAAAACCGCCGAAAACTCGCGAAATCGTTCCGTTCAGTGCGCGTGCAGTGATTTTTGTAAACATTTTGCCTCTGACAGTTCCGTCAGTTGAGTTGCTCAATCGTTAGCCCGAAATCCAGTTCAGTGCCCAAACCAAAATCTGCCGTCGGTTTGGCAAAAGTCTGCACACGATCCTCTGAAAAACGACCGTTCGTGAATCCGTGAAATTCCACCATAAAATCGTGTGCTGAAAATCAGAATGGCGGTCCCACCATTTTATGTCCGACCACGCCGTAAATTCTTCGTCGTGAAAACCGTGCTGCAGAGCAAAATGAAAAAGAAATCCGTGCCCATCGCATGCAAGTTGGTGCTCACACTTGCGACGGTGCGAGAAAAAAGTCTGCGAAGAAAGTGAGCTACTGAGCAACTCGGGCGGTGACAGATGTGCGCGGACAGACCGAAAGCGACAGTCCGATGACGTTTCGCGGTTTGTTTTGATCGCGAATTCGGTGTCGATCGCGAAACAGTTCTGCTGCAGTTCGGTGCAGTTTCAGCCATAAAACTGTTCGGTCCGTCGGTCGATCTCGGGAAAACGGTGCAGTTCGGTATTCTGTGGTGCTCGGCGGTGCTGTTAGTGTTTTTGGTCGCGAAAAGTGCGATCCGTGACGGTTCCGTCGACACGGTCGCTGGGATGCGGTTACTGTCGAGAATACTGCTCGGCGGTGACGTTCGGTTGCGAAAAAGATCGCTGAAGAAAGGATGTCCGTCTCAGTGCAACTGAAGAAGTTTACGGACGAAAACAGTGCAGTGCAATTTCAACCCGACCAGCATTGAAGAACTGTCCAGTCTGATGCCAGTGATCCTGGCCAGCCAGTGCAACGAATCGTTGCAAGTGAAGTGTTGCTCGCCCTGTGAAAAAGTCCCACACAGAAAAGACAGAAAGAGCATGTGCAAACCTTGGTGTGGCTGTTTCTGTGATGTTGGAGCAGCAGTTCAGTTCGGCGACGAAGTTTGCTGATGTTGCAGTTCAGCCAGCGATGCAGTCGGCGTTTCCAGCACAGTTCGCCGGCAGAGATCATCCACGTCACCGCAGACTCAGCATGCCATACGCTGATTGGAGGTTGCCAGCAGTAAAGCCTTTCGGGGCGGCGCGTCGTGATCGGACGGGTCAGACAGCCGTCCCAAAAGCACTCCAAGATAAGTACCTTTTTCTTTGAGTTAAAATACAGTCGCTCAGCCGTTCAACACCGCAGGTACTCCAGGCTAGCACCTCATCAGCCAAACAGCACAGCTCTGTTCGTCGCGAGCCAGCGAGCGCGCGACTTCTCCAGCCTGCCGAGCATCGCTTCAGAACTCGGAGGTTCAGCTGCAACGGACACGTCGGCCGCGTGTTAACGACCATCCACCAGGGCCCGGTGGTAACGTCGTCAGTGCACACGGCGATTCAAGCGAAGTCTTCTCCTGATGCACCGGAGAAGGACTGAGAAAGACATCCGACAACAGATGGCGGCAGTCCGCCGACAGTTCAGCAGACTTTTCATCGTCAGCGAGTTCGTCCAGATCCAGAGCATCAACAGCAACACGATCACAGTCGTGTCGAGCTCGGGGTTCAACCGTCTCCCCGCAGCTGCAACTACAGCAGCTCATCGGATCGGAGGCACAGACCTCGCCTTCGCCAGCTCAGCGAGCAGCCGCTACATCTGCTCTGCCGTCAGCAACTCTGCGCGCCATCGCAGGGACGAGGATCCAGCCGCAAAGCACTAGGGACGGCGCTGTTTCGATCGGACGGGTCGGAACTGCCGTCCCACCGCAGTCGCCAGTTAAGTACCGTCACATTTCCGTCTTTCTTTCAAGAAATTTAGCGGCTTTTCTGTCAGGTACTCGGCGAGGATCTTCCGCAGCAGCAACAGCGTGCAATATACACCGGCGTGCTCATCTGCGAGCCCTCGGTCAGCGCAACTACGGCGCACTCGTTTCGATCCGGCCAGCAGGTAGCCGCGCCAATCACCAGCTGAGCGGTCAGCGATCCAGCTTTGGTGAAATCAGTTCGTTCCAGCGGTCAGCGCCCGCTGGTGCATCCAGTTTCTGTCGGCTTCCACCAAGGGAGTCGCTTCCAGTACATCCAGCTTTCCCTCTCTACGGTCAGCGTCTCGAGGCGCTGAATTCATTTGCAGTGGCCGGTAGTTACGTCTACCGCGTCTAGGCTGCCATCTACTGACCAGGTCACACTCTGGTGACCACTACTGACGTCTCCAAGGAGACAACGTCCCCACATTGTGGACGATCCGGACGGCCACCCTCAGTTGGCCAACTTCAGGACATCGGACCACCTGCCACAACAGGTCGCAGCCTCAGCGATATGAGGTCCAGGCGTTGTCACAGCTTACACAGCGTCCTGGGTACAACAGACAGCTGCAACTCCTCTGAGCGTTCGCGGAGGTTTTGCATTTCAGTGCGTATCAGCTGTACAGCACTGAACAGATCCAGAACGCAAACGTCCTGAAGTCAGACAACAGACTACAGACAAGGAACAGCAGAAGTGGACAAGACAGGAAGCAGAACAGAATCGATCGGATCAGCACGGACCCGAACTGCACATCCAGTGCGGCGTACGGACAGAGCTCGCGGCACACCGGCCGACTAGAAACCGAGCGGACACGGACTGCACACCTGGTGCAGCGATACGGATCGAGGCGCGCGACGCACTTGCCGACGGATTTACCGACGAAGGACTGACACGGATCACGATGAGCGGCGCACGGGCCGCAAGTACGACGACGGGACTGTTGAAACAGTCCAGCAACAGCAGTAAACTGACGGTGGCTCAAGGGCCACAACAGACAACGGCGGGCGGCGCACGCAGCGGAGCACGACGGACGACACACCAGTCGTTGACACGTTCAGCAGACTACGGCGGGCGGCACTGAAGCCGCAATCCTGAACATCCGAGCGCGGAGCAGTCTGCAAATGCAGAAGACGGAAGCTGCACACCCAGAGTGCAGCAGTCGCAGCTCATGGCAAGCGGCACGACAGCCGCACAGAACAGCGGACCACGGCAAGCGGCTGTGGGAATGGCGGGCGGCAAAAATATGCCGCACATACAGCGCTGGATCACGACAACCACAACAGATCAGCACAACAACAGACGGTGATCTCCAGCAATTCAGCACGCCAGAAGCTGAAGCGAGGTTCCAGCACAAGGCAATCGGGGATGGCGCTGTTTCGATCGGACGGGTCGGAACTGCCATCCCGACTCTGCCCAGAGTTAAGTACAATCAGTTCCGTTAAATTTCTGGGCATTTACTGGTTCTTCCGTACAGGTGCAGAGCGCTGGAACACTCCGCAGACTTCAAATCAACGGTCGCAGAAGCAGCAGTGCATCCAGCATGATGCATTCGGACGCAGCAGTACCAGACGATGGCGAACCAGTCGCAGTCATCACGCACAGCAGCGACAGCGGACAGATGGCGACGCGATCGTCGTCAACAGTAGCGGTAGAAGTTACCGAACACGGTCGAAGAAGAGAAGAAGAAAAACTGAACAGTAAAAGAACAAAACTAACAGCACAGACAAGACTGTTCAGATCAGATCTGTTCAGATTCAGGAAGTAGACTAATCCATAGGCACTGGTTCAAGTAGGAGTTTAATTAAAATACTAAGTATTTCAAGGCGGGCGGTATGAACGCGCCGAAATCAGGTCCAAACAGATTTTGTGAGCCAGTGCAGATTATGCTCTAGTACAGCAGCACTCACTTCAACAGCATAACACAAATACCAATAATAACAGGACATCAGTGAGTGCCTGGAGTTCTACTGATCTAATTAAGTAGCTTTGGCCAGCAGGAACCGACTAGCGGTTGGTCATTGCTCTGCGAACCGTACTACTGACCAGTTCAGACCTTTATCAGACGCAGTATTACTAAGATTAGTGTTTAGAGTCCACTATTTAGTTCGTCCAATTACTGACCGCGAAATAAAACCTGACGAATAACGAATAAATGTTTTCTGTACAACCCGCGAGTTCTGATTAATTTAGAAAGATCCGATTTCGCAAGGCACCGGGAATCTGACGCTAGTATGTGCGCAAACAAACATCTTAAAAGGGTTGTATCTCAAAAACTGCAACAGCGAATGTTTTAATTTTTTGCTCAGATTTGCGATATGGTAAAAGGAATCGATAGCCACCATAATCTCGGATGTTGTGCAATTTTGTGCATTGATAAACATATGTTGAATTTTAATGAAATTTTTTTTTTCCCACAAAAAAAAAAATGCAAAAAATATACTTGTCAATAACGTCATGATTCGAAATCCGGACACTTTGTAGCATTTCATTTTTGTTATAGCTAGCAAAAAATCATGTAATAAGTTGGAATTGTAGAAATATCATCAGGTTGTATTATAAACAGTCAGTTTTAAGAGAATACACGCAAAATATGTATTTTCTAACTATTTTTCATCATAATTTTAAAATTAAAATGACTTGTTGTGATTCGAATCCCAGCCACTGATAAAAGCTGCTTCAAAATCCAGACAGTTTTATTTCGAATTCCGATCACTCGATTTTGCTTGTGAATCGCACAAATTTGGACTGAAATGTTAGTGAATGGCATTCTTTAGGTCTCAAATAAGCTGTTAACATGAAAACAATCGATATTTTATATAAAAATTTGCTTGAATTTAAGGAAATCGAAACCATAAATTTCTGCTTTGCCTTCTCCATGCTTCGGGCGTCTGTGAAATATTTCAGGGAAATGTTTCATAGTTTTGATAAACATATTATTTAATTTTATTCTATTGTTTTGACATTTACTACAGCGTTCAAACAAACTTTAAATGAATATTTGCAATACAACAGGGCTGGTGTCAAATGTTTTTTAATAGATTTTTATCGATTAGGAAATCATAAAGAGAGATTTAAAAAAAAAAAATGTATAAAGGCTAAAATTTACAATAAATGTCAAGTTTATGTAAGTCATAACAATGCGAATATGTTTAAGTAGAATTTATTTTACAATTTTCAGACTTTTTTTACAGAGATTTAAGAATATACAAGTTTCCGTTTATTTTCCATTTTTTATGATGCAAAATAACTCAAGTCAACAAAAATGGTATCATAATCACTGTGTATTCTCAATTCATGGGAAAGAAAAAAAGTCTTAAGAATCACGTGAATTTTGAGCATTTCCAAAATAATCAACAATCATGATAAATGGAAACTCGAAAACGAAACTATTGGCACTACGCCCCCCGGGCATGGCCTTCCTCTAACGTGGGATTTCTGCTCCAGCGCCTCTGACGAGACAGAAGAAACCGGGACCGACGTTTTACTTCACCATCCGATAGAAGCTCAGTGGATAAGGCGGGAATCGAACCCGCGTCTCATAGCATCATCGGGATCGGCAGCCGAAGCCGCTACCCCTGCGCCACGAGACCCACGGCGAAAAAATGGAAACTCACTAGTCCATAATTAAAACAGTGTAATTTGCATAGACGCATTTCTGCATCAAAATGATAGCTTAATTCCCTCGAAAATGTGGGGGGAACTATCCTGGTTTCCAATCATGAAACCAATATAGTTCTTTGCACCTACACTTAGCTTGAACATTTAGGTAAAATTTCTTTGTTAGTTAGTTCCGAGTAAATCATAAAATACTCATCACAAAGTTAGCCAGCATGACTTCCGCAAATAAATTTTTAAATTTTATATTTTTTGCTGCATGCTGTGGAATTTGATTGAAATCATACTTCCACGGAATTTTATCACTCACGCACATTTCAGTAGCGGGAAATGCAAATGAAAATCCACAAACACCAATCATTGCCATCACTTTCATCCAATTTATCGTTCGAGCGTAGAAAGTTGTTCTCCCGGGCGTCAAATTAGTCCAAAGTCCAGACCACTTGTGTAATCCACCAACAGTTAAAATTTTCTATATTTAATTAAAATTGCCAAGAGGACTTTTAACTCTCCCGAGCTGCAACCCCATCCAGTCTGACGGGGCTAATAAACGATAATGGTTCGCTATCTGCTAGCCCTACTCAGCGGCAATTAAGCTGGTTTTTAGGAAAAATCCAAACAACTTTGCACTGCCAACTGTGATTTTTGGCGGAGTGTGGAAAATCATCATCGAACGGGCCTGGGGGAGGTCATAAATGCTTGTTATCACTTTCAAAGTGGGGCTAAAATTTAAGCAAGCAAAATTGGCTATAATTTACTCATCAGAGCGACTTAATTGCGGCTTTTCGTCGAGAAAATTGTAGACCGCAACGCACGCCATAGGCAAAATCGTAAATTTGATATTACGCTTGCCAATTTGGATTTAAGGGGGCTGTTAAAAGGTACACGTGTTGAGCGTGTGGTTTAGGGAATAGATGTTAAGCGTTTCGTGAAATTAATTTGAATCTTTAATCGTTTAGCATGAAATTTTTTCTTGATTGATGCTTAGATAAACAAACGATAAACATGGGAGACTGAGAAAGCTGACGGTTTCCACGTCAAATTGACCAGAAAGTTGACCAAAATGATTCGTTTGTATTCGGAAACTGGTGTAGATTACAGTTTTTCGAAAGCAATGACACCAAATTACTTCTTTGGTCATAGGGAAGGCCCTCACAAAGTTTGAGCCAAATAAAAAAAAGGGTTTTTGTTTGAAATATTTTTTAAATGTTACTAATTGAAACAATAGAAGAATTTCATCCTAAATCAAGGTTGATCTCCTTTTGAACAAATCTGATTGATTGAGGGTTGGTTTGCGAGACCATGACGTAATACCAGGTTTTTGTCAATACATACTTTTTATTGAGACTATTCTTCAATTATGTTCTCTTAATAATGTTCAATATGGACTTAAAAGACCCCAAACTGGACCAAAGAGAATAATTCCGACCAAAATGCGTTCAACCAGTTCCGAGAAAATCGAGTTACTTTTCTGCTCTGCTAACCAGGACATGAACAATCATGATAAATGAAAACTCACTATTCTTTAATCAAAGCAATGTAATTAGCTTGATTGCATTTCTGCATCAAACTGTTTGATACATTTTCACGAAAATGTCCGCTTTTGTTATTGGAAACCAGAAAAGTTCCTTGAACACAGAGTAAACCATTCTATTCCAGTGCATTTAGTTCTGAGTAAATCATATATCGCCCACCACAAAGTTAGCCATTGTTTTGGAGCAGTTTGATTTGAAATTTGATTGAAACCATATTTCCGCATAATTTTCGCACCGGCACACATTTCATTTCTCCACAATCGACCATTTTATAGCACGACCATCTAGAGCAAATTGTTGCACCGGGCGTTCCCGAGCATGGGTAAATAACAAGGGAAATGCGTAATAATACCTTTCTCTGGTATCAATACCAAATTTTGGTATTCCTGGACCCTTTAAAATTTGTCTTGAGGATTATGCAAGAGCAAAATGCGGTATCATACCAATTTAAGGTATCGTTTTAATATTGCAAAATTGCAGAATTTGTCAATGGTCGAACACCACATTTTGGTATTCTTTTGGTATTACTGTATTTTATCAAATTCCTCTGAAACTATGGGAAAATTTTGACCAATTTTGACAAAATAATTAATTTTGCGCTAAAATGATGTCTCAAAGCGAATGCTTTCATTGAAAACCGGAAATTTCAAACTTGATTTTAAACAGAAATGACTTGAAATTGTGAAAAATTTTTTAAGTCAGGATGGCATGTTTTGGTATTATTTTGGTATTAAAGTGTTTTATCAATTTTCTCTGAAACTATGGGATTTTTTTTACCAATTTGGACAAGATAATAAATTTTGCGCTAAAATGACTTGAAAAACAAAATGTTAAAGCTGGTTTTAACATTTTTTGATATACCCATTACAATTTTTTTTTTAAATTGTTGAAATTTCTAACCAAATACTTTGAAAAACGAATCAAGTGAAAGATTATTGAATTTTGGTGAATTTCAATCCAGTTTCATTTTAATAACACTTATTTTTCAATCTTGTTATTTTTCAGAATCTTCAAGAACTTCAATTACAGGCCGTTCATCATGGAATCATCAGGTGAGTAGATTTGGCTGTTGCATATGGATCATTTCCGTTTTTTCACTAACTGCAACTGCTGCACTAAAAATGGTATGAAAATACCAAATTTTGGTATTACTTGTGCAAATATCAGCGACCAAAATGTGCTCTTGGTTGCCCAGTAATAGATGGTAAAATACTATGAAATCATACCAAAATCATGTATTTGGAAGACCACAGGAATACCAAAAAATGATTTTCCAAGGGCGCGGGAATACCTTAAATTAAAACCATGGCAATACCAAGTTTTGGTATACAAGCAATGTTCAAAAATCCAGAAGACCTCAACTTGGTATTGAAATGGTTTTATTTTGAGATATTATTTTACCCTTGGAATAACATGATTTGGTATTGTTGTGCCCTTCCACATTCAAAATTACTTTGGTATGATTTCATGGTATTTTACCATCTATTACTGGGCAACCAAGGGCACATTTTGGTCGCTGTTATTTGCCCAAGTAATACCAAAATTTGGTATTCCCGTGTTATTTACCCCTGCTCGGGTTAAATGACTCCTAATTTGAGGATTTTGCTGGTCTTCTTGTGGAATCGACAAACAGTTACAAAATTATATATGTAAATTAAATAAAATTGTTAGTTTTAGGGAAATACTTCATATAACAAAAGTTATATTTCGTCGCCGTCGTGCTAACTTGTCGTACGTTGGGCCAAGTTAAGTTAAAAACGCCATTTTGTGCAGCTCCCAATGCCTCACCTTTGACTTTCACAGATCCACAAAATTCGATTTCAATCCTGAGATAATTAAAAAAAAAACGAAAAACTTCGTGCATTTTTGTCACTTTACATATGAAAGTAGTATCAATTTTGTCGTGCTATCTTGTCACTCCCTGAAAATTTACACGACAACTGGCCAAAGGGATTTCAGGTCAGAACCCGTTTGACACACGTACAACCCGACTACCGTAAACATTTGTAATTATAACTCAGGACTCCAGCAACCAACTTCAACCAAACTTCGGGACAACGCACAAAATGGTCAGCCAAACAAAACGTGTTTGTTATTGTTTACATTGCGTGCTTTCGTTCTTGTTTATTCAAGGTCAAACATTAAAACGCGTTTTTCTCGGAACGTCGAAATGGCGCGTGCGACAAGATAGCACGACGACGTCGATTTGTTATTTTTTGTATGTTTTTTTTTTCAAGACGGAATCTTTTGCAAAAGTCGAGGAAGTCTAGAAATTCCTGCAAAACTAATTAATGAAAACACTTTCAAAGCGATCCATTTACATACACTCGAACGTCAAATGCCACGTGCACAGTAAACACATTCATTAGCCCCGCAGGACTTAACCGTTGAATATGTTTGCGTGTGGGTGTTAACGTTTCCATAAAGCGTCTATAAATTTGCATGAGGTTCTTCTTCTTGCGCTGCGGCTGCGGGAAATGCGCTTCCTCGTTAAAACATTTACACTAAATGATTCTAATGTCTCACTGGGGAGCCCGGTGCCGCTCCTTGTGCTATTTTCCTGAAGTTGCGGTGTCGGAGCCATCATCTCTAATTAAATATTGCCGGATAACTACATCAGTGTTTGACTTTGAGCTTATTTTAAGTTTTTCTCTTTTAATTTGTCATATAAAAATTTCAAAATTATAAAAGCAAATAAATTTGTCGAAAATAGAGCCAACCACCCTTGTTTCTAACCAAGTAACCAGTTCAAATAAGGACTGTTGTTCATAATACACAATCGGAGGCCGTGACCAAGAGTTTCACCCGGAACTGCAAACGTATGTTTATGAAAATGAGCCATGGTGGAGGGACGAGGAATTATGTTATGTTTGCTCAGTTGTTTGTGAAAGCAAATAGAATGATGCTCGGTTGCAGCCAACCAAGCAGCTTACCTCCCCTGGGGCTGAAGAGGGAGAGAGCTTGGCTTGAATTACATTATCATACTCCGGCGGGCTCCGGGAGACGGAGGCTCGCGGTTACAGTCCAGGAAAGCTCATCAAGCAACCTCCGGCAAATGGCAGGGGTTCTAGCATTCTAACAGAAGACGCGCGTCCATTTTTGTCCAAATTGAATTAAGAACGCCATATTGTGCAACTCACAATGCCTCACCTTTTGACCTTCACAGAGCCCCCAAAATTCGAGTTCAATCCTGAGATATTTCAAAAAACCCGAAAAAACTCCATGCACTGTTGTCACTCTTTCTATGGAAGAAGTCTAAATCTTTTCGTGCTTGACTTGACACACCCTAAACATTGATGTATTTGTGACAACTGGCCAAAGGGATTTCAGGTTAAAACGCGTTTGACACACGTGCATGCCCGACTACCATAAACATTGTTGGTTATAACTCGGGACTCTGGCAACCAACTTCAACCAAACTTCAGGACAACGCGCTGATGGGTCAACCAAACAAACGTGTTTGTTATTGTTTACATTGCGTGCTCAAGTTTTTGTTTATTCAACGTCAAATATTGAACGTACGAAAAGTCAGCGTCGACTTGCAGGTTGTGTCAAGATTGCCTGATTAGAACGATGCTACTTTTAATTTAGAATTTCCAGATAACGTCATGATTCGAATTTCCGGACGCTTCGAAACCCGGACACCCTATCTTGTTTTATCAATTATTTGGATATAAGTTCGCATTATGTATGTAAACTGTGTTATTTAATGAATTCCAACATCAACTTTTATTTAAAGTTTGTTTGAACGCTTTAGTTAGTGCCAAAACAATTAAATACAATAAAATTATAAGTTTACCAAAAATGCGAAACATTTCATTTGAAATATTTCATAGGCGTTCAAAGCACCGGGAAGGCAAAGCAGAAAATTATGGTTTCGATTTTATTAAATTCTAGCAAATTTCTATATAAACTATCGATTGTTTTTATGTTAACAGCTTATTTGAGACCTAAATGATGCATTTCACTAACATTTCAGTCCAAATTTGTGCGATTCATAAGGGAGTGTCCGGAATTCGAAGCAAAAGTGTCCGGATTTCGAATCAGCTTTTATCAGTGTCCGGGATTCGAAGCACAACAAGTCATTTTAATTCTCAAATTCTGATGAAAAATTGTTAGAAAAGACATATTTTGCATGCACTTTCTTGAAACTGACTGTTTATGCTACATCCTGATGATATTTCTACATTTCCAACTTATTACATGATTTTTTGCCAGCTATAACAAAAATGATATGTTACTAAGTGTCCGGATTTCGAATCATGACGTTATCTGTATCAGGAACAGAACCAATCCCGAAAACTTTCTCAATCTGGCAACATTGTATTGCACCCCCCTCACTAACACATACACACGGGCAAAGAACATCCGCGCACTGACAATGACTCTTGCTGACATGGGAGAAATGGAAATGAGCTCGAATAAATTTAATGAATATTAAAGTGATTTTAATTAAACAAACGTTACGTTGGCAGTGCTGCCAACAAATCACGACCCTCCCTCTTATTTCACCCCCACCTAATGAGCTCGTGTGAGTGTGTGTGTGTGCTGACTGTCGCACCCATCACCACTAGCAGCAGCAGCAGCAGCAACGACGACGCCTCTCATCGGCCGGAAGGAGTTGAGCTTGAGTGGATTAAATATTATTTCGATCTCGCGCCTGCAAAACTGCCAGAGAGGAAATTAAACTCGATGGCAGCCGGGTGGTGCGCTCGGTCGTTCGTTTCAATTATTGTCATAACAAATGGCGCTGTTTTTTTTTATTTTAATTTTTGTGCTCTCGAAGTAGACGCAGCCAAGAGCACTTTTGCAGTTTGCGCTGACACATTTGTTAATATCCTCGCTCGGAAGTGGAATAATGAGGAAAGTTTTTTTGTACGGTCTTTATGGGAACTTTTGTTTCAAAATAAGCTTTTGTGTTAGTTTTTGAACTTTTTCGAGACGAGATTTGTCTGACCACGCCTTCCGTCGCTGGTAGGCAGTTGGACTAAAAATCCAAAGGTCGTCAATTCGAATCCCGGGGTGGATGGAAACTAAGGTGTAAAAAGAGGTTTGCAATTGCCTCAACAATCAAGCCTTCGGACACTTTCTTTCGAGTAGGAATCTCGCAATCGAGAACGCCAAGGCAATGCTGTAGAACGAATAATTTGATTTTTGATAGAACCTAAGTTGTCTTTTCAATCTTCTGTTCATATTGAACTATTAGAAAAAACAGATTCATTTCAGGTTTATTTCAGATAATATTTATTTCCGGAAAAAGATCTTGCATATTTGTTGTGCGATAAAAATTACTAAATTATGAAATTAAAATAAACTTTTTTATTTTTTAAAACTTTTTTTGCGAAAATAGTACTATAAAATAAATAATTAACACGCTCTGGTCAACATCCATGTTGAGAACATTGAAAATCAAAATATTAAATAAAACATATATCAGTAAAGCTTATTTGCCATGAAAAGCATAATATCTGCATGGTTATATTTGTTTAACTTTATGCATCAATGTTATTCTTAAACATTTTTCCTCGAATTGACCACAGAAACAAATTTAAAAGCATTTTTATGGTTGTAAAGCATGGAGCTTAGATATAACTCATTTGTTTGAAATTTAATTTAAAGAAAAATACTTCTTCACATAAAAATACAAACGATATTTTTAAATTTGATACAATTTAAAAGATAGCATGTTAAACAAAAAAATAAGGCGGAGTCTAGCAACACTCACCGGACGTGGTCTTGCTGGAAATCGCGCTCGATGTTTTCGTTTTTTTTTAACAGTTCGGAACCGGGTTTTCGGTTCAAAAAGTGTTTTAATCTACTAAATAGTGTTGCGTCCATTCGGGAATGATGGAGTTTTTGAAGAAAGTGGTTAATTAAGTGCATTACTGAGTGATTTGTTTTAGCCCTTGCAATGGCGTCGCTGAGCTCTTCAGTTTTTTTTTCTCGATGCGTTTTGTTTGTATTGGTGTGCGCCACCGTGGTTGGCTTTCGGCGTGCGTCCATGCGTGTGGCAGTGTGAAGTTTGGGTTTAGGGTGATGCTTTGATGTGAATGAATTGTTTGGGTCATGCGAGCAAGAATTGCAATAGACCGGAAGAGAAAATTGGTGGAGGCCAAATTAGAAAATTGCCAGTTCCGGAGGCGGTTTGGTGGAGCCTGAGGGGAGAGAAGGGTTTGGGAGGGTGGGGTCGGTCGGTGGGGTGTTTGAAGGGTGAAAAACGGAAGAAAAATGAAAAGTAGTGACACTGTGCTTTCTTGCTAAGGTGTGCAGTTTTTGCTTAAGAAAGGTTCATCGCAGTTTCGGCTTTCGTTCTTTGTTTGTATTGGTCAGATCAGACAGTTGTCCTCCGCTTGAGCCTCAGGCTGACAGCGTCTGTGTGTGCACTGGTTTGCCGATGACAAGACGAGCCGAGAAAGTGTTGGTGCTTGTTGTGGCGACTTGGTGAGCGGGAGAGGACAGGGCATGATCGGTGAGGGAGGGTGGTCTCTTCGAGCTTGGTGATGCCGTCATTTAGGTCGAGAGTGAAGATGTTTTTTTGAGAGAGGATCATCATCATCATCATCATCATCATCATCATCATCATCATCATCATCATGCCGTGCTGTGTGAGCGGCGTGGTAAGCTGGCTTGGCGTGTGCGTGAAGGGCCGTTGCAGTATCAGATCGGCATATTTTCATCGGATTATCGATTCTCGGATGCACGGAGAGAAAATCATTCTTCTTCTGTTTACGGCCCGGGCGATCCACGATAAGGGTGATGCTTTTAGGTTAATGTTTTGTATCCAAAGAGGTACGTCCGTTCCTTTTTTTAATTTTCGAAAGTTAGATTTGCACTTTAAAATTTTGCTATGTTATTTTAGCTGCCTGGAACCATATTTAAATTTACTGCATATATGTTTTTATCTATTCACTATACGATTTATTTCATTTTTATATAATTCCTTGTCCTATTCCTTATCCTTTATCATACCATTTCCGCATATCATATGAACAAATTGCACAAATTAATGATACTTTATAAAAACAGCAATGGAACCATCTGGAGAAGTTGTTTTTTTTTTTAATTATTGCTATATTTTTACAGCTTCTTGGAATAATTTTCAAATTTACTGTCTATATGAATATTTATCTTTTCACTATATGATTTATTTAAAAGTTTCTATATTCTCCCTATTTTTTTCATTACCCTACCATATCCACATACCACATATGATCAGTATGCATAAACTAACGATACTTTTATAAACAGCAATGGAACCATCTGGAGTATTATATGTATTTTTTTTACAGCTTCCTGGAATCATCTTGATTATATTTATTTTATTTATTATATTCATTACTTATTATTATTACAAAACTATATGCTTATTAGATAATGCACTACAGACTCACACTTACACATACAAACTTCCAATACATTTAAAACATTACGAATTCAACCATTTTCATCGGCCCGATGAAATTCCCCTAACCCCCATTCCAAACCTCCCAAAAATATTCCGTTCACTTTTAAAAGTCGCATGGGTTCCTGCACTTTTGCCACTAGTGAACAACAAAAACATCCCCTCCCAAATCCCCACGGGACTGTATGGGCGTAGCCTTGGAGCACAGTGTGGAAATTTACGTTCTCAGAGATTTTTGGTTGTACCGGGCAACAATCAAACTGTCTAAGAATATTGAATTGACCATTGTGGCACCCCCTACAGCGTGGTGCAGACCCGTAATGCTATGCTATGCTATGCTATGCTAAGCATGTTAAACAAAAAAATAAAAAATTTAATGATTTTCATAAGCAATGAAGCTATAAATTGATCCTCACACTCATTTTGAACATCGAAGTTGATGTTCTATACAATATTCTTGCAAAACATAAATCAAAAGCAGGATCATAATAGTTTTCAATTAATTTCAAATTTCCCGGGAATTCCCAGGATTTCCGTAGAATTTGTTAAAATTTTCCCGTTTCCCGGGGATTTTGTGATCCCGAGAAATTCGACACTCTTAAATTCTCTGATTAGTTTGTAATACGTTTGTGACATCGTGACATCACCTTTACATTTAAGTTTTAGACTTAAAAATCGTGTATTTTTGTTTCAGTGTATTTTTTTCAGAAAGCCAGTCCAATTTCGACGCAACTGCTTCAAGATACAGTAATTTTTAAATTACAAAATACAAAAATATTCAAATACCTTACGCCCTTCTCAAATGTTATTTTCGAGTACTATTGGCTCCATATACACAACAATGGCTTATATAGGCCTAGGATAACATGTCTGCAAAGTTTCATTGAAATCGGAGAGGGTTGGGTACAAAAGTTCCAGAAAAAATCCTAATTTGAGCTGGATTTGCTCTAGCATTTTTTGAATTAAATTATTCGTAAATTGAGCTGAAGTCGATTAATGAACGGTCATCAACAGTTAACTCTGACACAAATATTTGTATCTTTATTATCTTTTTATTCAAGTGGAGTTTTCAGAATTTGTTTTAAAATGTGATTTTTTTTTTAAATTATGGCAACTTCTGAGCCACAAAGAAACATAAAAAAATCAAACAGATAAAATATTATGAAAATATTTTTAAACAAGCCACAATTTTTTTGCATTAAGCCATATTTTTTTCAGGTAGTTTCTTATTATGTCCGATAGAAAAAAATTAGCTGAAAAGATTCTGCACAATTTTTATGATTCTTTTTGCACAAATAAAAGCAGAGATAATGCACAATCCAAATCAAATGAAGATATCTGGAAAACTACTGCTTTCCTTTTTTATATATTTTTTTATAAAATATTCCACAGATTTTAACTTGTGTACGGATCGATTTTGACAATTAAAAAAAAAAAATTTCTTATGATCGGAAAATTACACAGCGATTTTACACATAATAATTGAGACAGACAGTTTTATTAAGTGATGGTCAGAAATTACACTTGAAATTGAAATATTGAAAGAGGAATATGATTTCACTAACAAAATTAAATCTTCAAAAAGATTCGTAATATTGAATGTTTGTCCCTTTTGAAATGTTAGACTTGATTTGATTTTTTTAAAATATTGGTTTTGCAATTCCGTCGTGATACTACTTACTTTTTTTTCATTCTTGAACGACGACATGGCCTACTTTTCTGTATAAAAAATAACTGAGTCGAATAGCAACACTTTTCAAAATAAATGCTGAAAAGTTCTACTTTTCAGCACTGAAATGGGTGCTGAAAAGTTGAACTTTTCAGCACTTGCTTCGAAAAGAAGGGCCGTTTTTTGCCTGTTGATACTTAATAAACAAACAAACAAACAACATATTTTCGATTCAAACGATTCATTGACAAAATACATGAACATTTGACTTAAAATTTCACTTAATGGGTGTTTTTCTGAAATGCAAAAAATGTTGTATTGAACTCGTTACAAACCTTGATTTTTTTAGCACTCGTCGTATTTATCGAACTCGGTGAACCTCGTTGGATAATTGTACGACTCATGCTGAACAAATCCTCTTCTTGCAACTTGTTGCATAAGCTACTATTTCGAAAGGATCGGCAAATTTCACGATTTTTTTACATTTTAACATTGTAAATCGCACCATTAGTTGCTGAGATACCGACATTAGAAAATGGTGGGTTGTTTGGGTGAGACTTAGAAAACATCAATTTTCCTGTTTTGAACCTTTGCATGGCAATATCTTAGCAACTAACGGTGTATCAAAAAGTTCAAAAAAGCAAAATATAGAGAATTCTCTCAGCCTTTCAAAAAAAAAATTCTTTTCAGAGGTGGGCACGACATTGCACACTGCGACTCTTTTCAAAAAAATTACCTAAAAATGGCTTTAACTTGAAAACGGTGCACTTTATGAAAATTTCATGTAAGTACTTTTTGATTGCAAATTTGAATTTACATCGAAAAATGAAGTTGAAAATTTTTTGCGACCAATATTTCGATTTTTTGAAAAAATCAGTATTGATTCAAAAATTCATAACTCGGTCAAAGATTTTTTGCACAACCTGGAAATTTCTGAAAAGTTGGCATTTTATGCCCCCTTAAACATATCAAAAAATAAAAATAGTGTTTTTGCCAAATCATGTTTAAGAGACAAAACGTAAAATTCAAAATCACCAATTTATTACCGTGTTTATTTTTTTGCAGTTTAGTCGTTATCCATACCTACAACTTTGCTGAAAACACCAAATCGACCAAAAAATTTCTTCAATAGGTACAGATTTTTAAATTTTCATGTATCATTTTTGTATGGACAGCTGCCAAATTTGTATGAAAAATTATATGGACAAACTAATGCTGCAAAACGGCTTCTTTGGGCATACCGATGGCATTTAAAAAGTTTCAGCCGGATTAAAAATACAAAAATTAAAATTGATAAAAAAAAGACCGAAATCGCCCATAAAATGCTCCATACATTTTTGGCAGCTGTCCGTACATTGCACATTGGGCGTAAACGGACATAAATATGTCATATTTTTTAGTGAAAATAATCGTAATCCTTATGTAAAATTGTCTGATCTTTCCAATAAAAATATTACAATTTTTTAAATCTGACCCAACATTAGAAAAAGTCCAAAAATGCGTTTATATGGGAATTGGGGTTGCATTTGCTTAAGATGATTTTTGCGGTACAAGTGGTTATTTTTACTGGATTTTTGATGGCCGTTTAAGTATTAGCTGATCGATTTGATGTCTCTGGCAAAATTGTAGGTATTGATGAGGTTAATTATTTTTATAATAATTTCTTTTCACACAAACAAAAAATCAAAATCCGTGGCTTTCAAATTTTTTGAATTGTTTAATGTGTTTTTGTATAACTATTTTTATATTAATATTACCACATACAGAATGTCCAAAAGGGATAAAATGTATGAATCAGGTTGACAAATGTCTTTTGATCGAGATATTTCACTTTGAAGTAAAAACTGAGCGGCAAAAGGGCTTTAAATCAGGTTTAGCGTAAAATTCAATTAACTATCGAATACTCAACAGAAATTTTAATGAAGTGCACCGATTTCAAGATATTTTCAATAAAAGTTTGTTTAAAAAAACAAAACTTCAGTTTTTTAAATAAAAAAAACTGTGTGTTGCCAGAAGTTTGACAGTCTGTTTGACACCAGTCAAAAAGCTATGATGCATATTTCAAAACGAAATCATGTAAATCAATCCCTCATGGAACTTAAAATGAAAATTCTAAACATGATTTCTTCAAATCGATTCGTCACATAATCAGTTCCAGCTCATGACAATCTCGATTGCCGTCTAATTGGAACAAATCGCGTTCATAAATCATAATTCAACGACCCAAAGCTGTCAACCTCAATTACCCCACCGCCAGAGTCGGTTCTTCACGGCAAACTTCAAGAATTGAAATTCAAAGGACAAAAAATAATAATACTTGAAACTGCACCCATAACTGGGGTGGAGTCCCATTTGTCTCGCCGAAAAACCATCGTGCACGCCGGGGTCGTCAGTCCAAAATTGAATCGATTCATGTTGACGTCGAATAAAATCGTGATTTATGTGATGTCCCTTGGCTGGCCCCACGGCGGTTGCGGCCCAGCGGACTCAATATGTTGGTCAGATTGACCTCACTCCCTCTGTTGGGTGGATGGGAGCATAATATTGTGAGGCAACTATACCAACATGTGACCTCTTCCCCCTGGGGAGAGTACATTGGTGTGCTGTTTTGTTAAAAACAAATTCTGTGCAGCTCGACCAGTGGGAATTCCGGGACTCGGAAAACACGCCGACGTCGACGATGATGGCCAGGTCTTGTAATGATTTACGACCCGATGGACTCAATGCTCTGTGGAGTGACTTTTGCCATTTGACATGGTGGTGACTCGTGGGGTGTATTTTGAGTTGTGAAATGACAGACAAACTTTGGTTATTTCAAAGTCTCAAAGATAAGTTTTCTCAATTTGGAGGAAATCGATGAAACGAATCAATTTTAAATTAATGGGAAGTTACACGTCAGTG
Source organism: Culex quinquefasciatus (assembly GCF_015732765.1). Taxonomy (NCBI): domain Eukaryota; kingdom Metazoa; phylum Arthropoda; class Insecta; order Diptera; family Culicidae; genus Culex; species Culex quinquefasciatus. Next base: position 34,775,331 of record NC_051863.1, read on the forward strand.
CCTCTCAAAAATTGAAACTGAATGGTCTGAATCATTCCTTAAATCACAAAGTTTTTGGTAATTTTTTATGATTTTCATTACAATCATTTTAAGTAGTTCTAATAAGTAAGAGCTTGCCATTTCTGCATCCAGTTCACCTGAAATGCTCCTCACGGACCATTTTAGCCATACTTTCGTCATCATACACAACAACAACAACAACACCATCCTTCCCACCCGAGCCGAGCTGCTTGTTTGGGGCTATAATTTATGATTTCCTGGCACTGGCACGGCAGCGCCACCTTGTGCCAACACAGGACATTGCGCATACATCCAGGCGTGGCACGGCAGCTGTTCTTTTTTGTGTTGGTAAACATGGCATAGTCGTCGCCCCACACCCACGTACAATTACGTACACATATTTTCCAGCGCCTCCGGAACCAATAGATTGCACGCCACCATCACCTGGTGCGGAGAAGGTGCAAATTTCTGGGTTCCGCAATCAAGTCGATGCAATTTCCCTGGGTGATGGTGGAGCAGGGGGAGGGGGTGGTGGGGGCTCGCATTGGTGGCGGAATGACCTCAAACGTGTTAGGATGATATGAAAATTTATGCTAGTTTGTTTAAAACTTGTTCATCAGTATTATAGCAAGAGTTTTATTGATCTATAGTTTTTTTTCTATCTTGGTCATACAAAAAGGGTACATGAGCAATTCTCTACGAAATCGGTATTTTTTCTTCAATTTTAATTTTTGTATTTTTTAATCCGACTGAAAATTTGTTGGTGCCTTCGGTATGCCCAAAGAAGCCATTTCGCATTGTCCATATAATTTTCCATACAAATTTCGCAGCTGTCCATACAAAAATGATGTATGAAAATTAAAAAATCTGTATCTTTTGAAGGAATTTTTTGATCGATTTGGTGTCTTCGGCAATGTTGTAGGTATGGATACGGACTACACTGGAAAAAAATGATACACGGTAAAAAAAATCTGGTGATTTTTTTAATTTAACTTTTTATTACTAAAACTTGATTTGCAAAAAAAAAAACATTTTTTTTTATTTTTTATTATTTTTTGATATGTTTTAGAGGACATAAAATGCCAACTTTTCAGAAATTTCCAAGTTGTGCAAAAAATCATTGACCGAGTTATGAATTTTTTAATCAATACTGATTTTTTCAAAAAATCGAAATATTGGTCGCAAATTTTTTCAACTTCATTTTTCGATGTAAAATCAAATTTGTATTCAAAAAGTATAGTAGTAAAATTTTGATAAAGTGCACCGTTTTCAAGTTAAATCCATATTTAGGTGACGTTTTTGAAAATAGTCGCAGTTTTTCATTTTTTTAAATTAGTGCACATGTTTGCACACTTTTGGAAAAAAAATATTTTTGAAAAGCTGAGAAAATTCTTTATATTTTGCTTCTTCGGACTTTGTTGCTACGACCTTTAGTTGTTGAGATATTGCAATACAAAGGTTTAAAAACAGGAAAATTGATGTTTTCTAAATCTCACCCAAACAGCCCACCATTTTTTAATGTCGATATCTCAGCAACTAATGGTCATTCCAGTGTAGTCCGTATCCATACCTACAACTTTGCCCAAGACACCAAATCGATCGAAAAATTTCTTTAAAAGATACAGATTTTTGAATTTTCACAAATCATTTTTGTATGGACAGCTGCGAAATTTGTATGGAAAATTATATGGACAAACTAATGATGCAAAATGGCTTCTTTGGGCATACCGAAGGCACCAAAAAAGTTTCAGTCGGATTAAAAAATACAAAAATTAAAATTTAAGAAAAAATACCGATTTCGTAGAGAATTGCTCAATAACGATAACGATAACGAAGGAATATCGTTATCGTCCCGATGATAACGATAGAATTATCGTTATTATCGACGATAGCGATTGAACTATAAAACATGATATTTTATCTTTTCTCACTGTTTAAAGATCTTCGCAAGGTTGATACAAAATCAGTGTCTTGCGAACCTTCGTGGTGAACGGACACTAGAGCTGCGGTATTTTTTACTACCTAAGCTCAGAGTTATTTCAAAACAAAATTCACAGTCTTTTTAAAGACTACCTGAGTTATTTTCCAAAGTTCTAAACAGTCTTTTCAAGACTAACCCCGCCTGAAATTTTGTTGTATTTTACAAACGAAGCCATCTTTTTAAGAGAACTTTGCTTGCAAAATGCGTCAAAACAAAGGTAAACGCAAATCTTCTGAAGATTTGGTCGTTACGTCGGTGAAGCGTTTGAACGCTAAACCGGCTAACGGAAACAGAAAAAGAAAACAGCCTCTTCTGAGGTCTGATTCTGATTCTGAATGTGAGGTCAATCCTCCAATTCCATTGACAAACAGTTTCGGTGTTTTATCCGAAACTGATGACAAGGAACCTTCTCCTCGTACTGAGCCTTCTGCCGTCGAGAAACGAGTAAAGGCTCCGCCAATTGTAGTGACTTCCGTCTCCGATTTGGCCAGCTTTCGAACGCAACTGAAGAATTGCAAGGAAACTTGCAATTTGAAAGTTTCGTTCCAGCTTGGTCGAAGAGGAGAATGTCGCTTGTTGACGGAATCTTTACAAGATCACCAAACTTTTGTTGGTTATTTGAAAACCACAAACACAATTTCTACACGTATGAGACCAAGAATGCTCGTCCATTCAAGGCGGTCTTGAAAGGTCTCTCCAACGACTTGTCGGTGGATGAGATCAAAAACGAACTTAAGGTGTTGCTTGGTTTTGCCCCATCCCAAGTAATACCAATGAAGAAAAAATCAAACGGGAATATTTCTCGCTTTGGTTTGACTTCACAATTTTATCTGATTCATTTCAACAGAAATGAAATCAACAATTTGAAACTTTTGGACAAAGTACAGTTTTTGTTCCATGTACGGGTAAAGTGGGAGCATTTTAAGAAACATGGCGGTAATGGCCAGAATCTGACCCAGTGCCGGCGTTGCCAGGCATTCGGTCACGGTACTGATCATTGCGCCATGGTTCCAAAATGCATGGTTTGCGGGGATTCTTCTCACGACAAGGACAATTGTCCCGTGAAAGAAGTCACCCAATTTAAATGTGCAAATTGTGGTGGAAATCACAAATCAAATTTCTGGGATTGCCCCATCAGAAAAAGGTTTTGGATTCTCGTGCTAAGCATCAGCCGAAATCCAAACCGAAATTTTCTCAAAGTCAGGTTGTACCTGCATCTTTAAATCAAACGTTCGTGCTGTCTCACTCGAACAATGCTAGAAATACCCCTACCGTGGAAAAGTTAGGTAACAACAATGGCATTTCTTATGCTAACGTCGTTTCGGGTTCGGGTTCATCCACGAATTTTAAATCCTCTACCAATCTTTCTGAAATTGGGCAGGTACCTCAAATCTCATTTGAAAATTTTTCTGCTGGCAACGCTTTGGGATCTTCTGATCTCGGCGATGTTACGTTTGAAAAATGACTTTTTGCAAAACTCACTGTTTGGTTTGATTCAAACAATGAGTAATGCTACATCCATGATGGAAGCAATCCAGATTGGATTAAAATTTGCGAATGATGTTGTTCTTACCCTGAAGTTTAATCATGGATCTAAGTAATTCCATCAATATTATGAATTTTAATGCTCGCTCTTTAAAAGCGAAAGAAAATGAATTTTTCAACTTTTACGAGTTCATAACGTGCATGTTGCTGTTATAACCGAAACATTTTTAAAAACTGGCACTTATTTGAAAAGTGATCCAGATTATAAAGTTATAACTAATAACCGAATGAATCGAAATGGCGGTGGAGTTGCAATAGTTATCCACCGTAGTATGACTTATAGCACGTTACGTGACTTTAAGTTAAAAGTTATTGAAAGTTTGGGCATTGAACTTGAAACTTCTTTTGGGAAAATTATGATTGCAGCTGCATATTTGCCATTCCAATGCACTGGGGAAAATAAAAATTATTTCAAAGGGGATTTGAATAAACTTACTCGGCATAGATCTCGATTTTTGATCATCGGTGATTTTAATGCCAAACACCAATCTTGGAATAATTCAAAAGTAAATTCCAATGGTAAAATTCTGTTCAGAGATTGCACTTCTGGTCTTTATTCGGTTTTATACCCGAATGGGCCAACTTGCTTTTCTTCTGTTAGGAATCCATCAACAATTGATTTGGTATTGACAAATCAAAGTCAGTATTGTGGTTCTTTAGTGACTCATGCTGATTTTGATTCTGATCATCTTCCAGTAATTTTTTCACTTTCTCATGAAGCAGTTACCAGACCTAATAGTTCTGTGTTTAATTATCACAAAGCTAATTGGGCCAGGTATCAGCATCATATTGAGAATAATTTAAATCATGATTTTGTTTTAGAAACCAAAGCTGAAATTGATTCAGCCTTGGAATCTTTAACTAATGCAATTTTGGATGCTAGGAATATTGCTATTCCTAAAGTCCAAGTCAAATTTGATTCTCCCATTATTGATGACGATCTTCAGCTTCTGATTCGTCTGAAAATGTTCGCCGAAGACAGTATCAACGTTCTCGTGATCCTGCACTGAAGCGAATTCAAAAGATTTGCAAAAGGTTATTGACCACAGATTCACTCTCCTGCGAAATGAAAAGTTCGCAAGAGATGTCGAACAAATTAAACCTTATTCCAAACCTTTTGAAACTTTCAAAGGTTCTTAAGAAACCTCAAAACCCATCCCTTCTTTAAAAGATGGTGATAATATTCTATTAACTAATGGGGAAAAAGCTCAAAACTTGCTCAGCAGTTTGAGAGTGCTCATAATTTCAACTTGAATGTTTTGAGTCCTATTGAAGATCAAATTTCAATAGAATTTCAGAATATTGTTGAACAAGAATTTTCATCAGATGAAGTTTTTAATACGGATCTGAATGAAATAAAATCTATTATCAAAAAATTTAAAAATATGAAAGCCCCTGGTGAGGATGGCATTTTTACATTTTAATTAAAAATTACCAGAAGCAACTTTAAGTAGCTTGGTCAAAATTTTCAACAAATGTTTTGATTTGGCATATTTTCCCAGTAGTTGGAAAAATGCCAAAGTAATTCCGATTTTGAAACCGGATAAAAATCCTGCTGAAGCCTCAAGCTATCGGCCCATTAGTTTGCTTTCATCTATTAGTAAATTATTCGAAAGAATAATTCTTAATAGAATGATGACGCACATTAATGAAAATTCAATTTTCGCTGATGAGCAGTTTGGATTTCGCCTTGGGCATTCAACTACTCATCAGTTGTTGAGAGTTTCAAATTTAATTCGAAGCAACAAATCTGAGGGCTATTCTACTGGCGCTGCTCTTCTAGACATAGAAAAAGCATTTGACAGTGTTTGGCATAAAGGTTTGATTGCGAAATTGAAAAGGTTTAATTTTCCGATTTATATCGTGAAAATTATTCAAAATTATTTGACGGATCGTACTCTGCAGGTATGTTATCAGAATAGCAAATCTGATCAACTACCTGTACGTGCTGGCGTCCCTCAAGGAAGCATTTTGGGTCCAATTTTATACAATATTTTTACTTCTGACTTGCCTGATTTGCCCCCAGGATGTCAGAAATCACTTTTTGCTGATGACACAAGCATCTCCGCCAAAGGCAGAAGCCTTCGTGTCATCACAAGAAGATTACAAAAAAGCTTGGATATTTTCAATTCTTATTTGAAAGAATGGAAAATTACTCCAAATGCTGCAAAAACTCAACTTATTATTTTCCCTCACAAACCAAGGGCTGATTTTCTTAAACCAAAAGTCATCACATTATAAAGATGAATGAGGTAAATTTAAAGTGGGAGGATCAAGTGAAATATCTTGGACTTGCTTTTGACAAAAACCTTACTTACAAGGATCACATTGAAAGTATCCAGGTTAAATGTAACAAATATATTAAATGTTTGTATCCACTTATAAACAGGAATTCTAGACTTTGTCTCAAGAATAAACTGTTAATTTATAAACAAATTTTCAGACCTGCCATGCTTTATGCTGTGCCGATCTGGACAAGCTGTTGCTTAACCAGGAAGAAAAAACTTCAGAGGATTCAGAACAAAATTCTGAAAATGATTCTGAAACTTCCTCCCTGGTTCAGCACCAGTGAACTTCATCAATTAGCCGAAGTTGACACTTTGGATGTTATGTCCAATAAGATAATTGATGCATTTCGACAAAAATCATTGCAGTCTTCAGCTGCATTGATCCGCTCTTTATATAGTTTATAAGTTAGTTTTAAGGTATCCCTTTTCCCTTTTGTACATGTAGGACCTCCTACATTTGAAATCACTGAATAGCGAAAGCTACAATATTTCATGAATAAATGAAAGTTGCTAGTATTTAAAATTGAGGTGAAAAGTCATCGTTTGTGATTGGACACTCAATAATATTTTAACTGAATGAATGTACATGGAAAAGAAATTTGAATAAATATAAATTAAAAAAAAAAAAAAAGGTTGATACAAAATAAATATATCTCTGTTATGATTACAAATCTTTGCAGTACACCTATTTGATTTTTTGTTGTGTAGAATATTTTTTTTTATGTTTTTCATTAGAGACGTGCAGATGAAAAATTTAGTGCCCTTTCATTTCTGATAATTCGTAAATTGATCGACAACTGATCGAAAAATTGCTTTGGTTCTGGTTCTTAGAGCCTTTTAAAAACTAACCCGAGATATGTATCTTAAGTTCCAAAGGTGATACAATTTCCATTTTATTATTCATTAGAATTTTGCAAAAAATATTGTCAAATTAAAGTGGCAGTCAGTTTTTCAAGCAATGAAAATGATTTCAAATAGTTAAAGGAACATGTGTTGCTGGAGAAAAAATATCATAAAATCATAAAGAAGAAAGGCGAAATGCCTAACTTATGATTGTTTATTCTTTATTTTTCCTTATTGATAAAGTTATGATAGGCTCACAGAGGCTTGTGTAAAAAAAGTGATAAACATTTGAAAAAATTCCAGACGCCATCCGAGAGACTAAAAAATTAAAATCAGACAGTGATTAAACAATCCGAGTAAGTCGATAATGCGTTGTAATGACAAATTGTGCGCATAAACGTTTTCAACGTAAAAAATAATAATTTTACCCTCGACATCCCAACCTCTTAAATGGGCGGGCCTTTATTTAAATAAAAAATCACGAAAAAAAACATTTTCCAGCCATGTTTTGGTTTGGTAGGAGAGCAATTTTCTACCAAAACCGAAAATGGTTTTTATTTGTATTTTTTGATTTGGCTCAAACTTTTTGGGGGCCTTCCCTATGTCCAAATAAGCTATTTTATGTCATTGGTTCACCCATACAATTCTCCATACAATTTTGGCTGCAAAAAAAACATTTTCAAGCCAATTTTTGGTTTGGTACGAATGTTTTCCAAAATGATATTTTTTTAGAGGTCAAATTTAAATTTAACTTTTTACAAACAGTACCTAAATTCTAAGAAAATTGTCACAATTTAGATACTAATGGTATCATTCTATAAAAGAAGGTGAGAAAATCAAGCAAAAAATTGAAAAGAGGTGGTAAACTAAGATAAATACTATCAGCGAAAAACATACACTGAACAAGATAAATGCAAATTAAAAAACCAAAAATGAAACATAAAATATGAGAAGTTTATTTTTCTGTTGCTCAAAATCACTTCCTCAACTCGGGAGAAAAAATGAAGAAAAGGTAGGCATGTTTTTAAAATTTCAATAAAAATTGCTATTAAATTTATCAAACACCATTATTTGGTTTCTAAAAATCAATGTTTTGAGGGTGATTTTCTTTCGCTAAAAAAACTATTTGTGGTGCTCCCAATCCCATTTTTTTTAGATTTAGTTTGATAATGAAAAAAAGATTATCAACTCAAGAAAATGCATTTAAACAAGTTTTCAGTTCATTGCAACTCCTTTGATTGAAATATTGAAGAATGTTATTTATTTTTTTGTTTCTCTTTCGATTTTAAAAACCAATATTGAAGCGGGGACGCTAGATAAACATTAATATTCAAAACAAAAATAATACCAAATAAAAATCATGGAGGTATGATTTCTAATTTGATCATATTTTGAACACTTTTCTTGAAATTAACAATTCTATTTTTTTTTTGTTTTCGAGGTAACCAAAAAAATTACAAAAATATTAAGTTTTCATTATTGTTTATTGAAAAGTGACATAAAATTTATTTAAAAAATCAAACCACTCTAATCCTCAAAAGTCTCGATGTTATCCTTGCCCCCCGGAAGTAACTAACAATCGCTACTGCATCACGTTTACACAACACACAACGAGACTCACGCACAAACAGACACACACACATCCCGCAGGTGCCAAACATGGGGAACCATTTTCAAAGCACACCTTTTTCACTTGGAGCCAACGCGTGTGTCCCAACACTGGGAGCAAGAAATTGCAACCTGATTTGGACAGGTGTGTGTGTGTGAAACTGTGATTGCAATATGCAAATCGTTTGCTGGTTTTGATTGGAGCACACGATTTTGTCGACTTTTTTCAGTATTCCTTTCTTTTTCTAGCACACCGTGCTCTTTGACACGTGGAATGTGGGGTAAATTTCAAATGTTGTACTTGGAATATTTTATTTGACTTTTTTTTCCCAGTTTGAATGATCAATTAACTATTTTATAATTTAGCCATTAATTTGCCCATTTGAAAAAAAAGTCAAAAATCTTTTATAAGGTCAACATCACTAAACGACCCCACCTGGTGAAAAAATATGGATGCAAATTTGTTGTTTGTGCGAATTGGTTTCTCCGCTTCCTAGACCTTCTATACACTGGCGGAAAAGTGCTGGGAAAATGAAAGCTGGAGAGGGGTGGGCAATTTTCCGATGCATATTAAATTGTGGTTACAAACTCTCGCTCCGCAGAAGGCCTCCCACGCCGATGAAGCTTCCGGGAAAGTTCGTGCTGGCTGCTGTTGATGAAGATTATTCGATTTGATGTGATTGGTTTTGTGTGTATGTGATTTGTATTTTGTTGGTTGCACGTAACCGACAGGTACCAAATGAGGAGATGTGTGATTTATAGAAAAATGGATTGTTTAATCTTTGCTGGAAATAAAATTTCACTGGATATTATGTACATTCCATATTAAATGATTTGATTCGGCAGTGTAAAGTGAACAAGTCAGTAAACGCTGTCTACAAACATGAAAAGTAGAGTATACAACATGCCACATAGCGAATGTTTTCAAAATATCTGGTTTTGTCACGTTTTCAATTAAACTCTGCATCGACAGGTAAACTCATTGCATGGATTTTACTGTACTCAAAAAAAAACTCCAATGTTATCCCTCGTGCCTCATTCCAAACAGTTCTGGAAAATGTGTGTTCAACACCATTTGAATTCCCAAAAAACACACACAAAAATCTCTGTTCATTACATCTCATTACCGCCACCAACACTCTGCTACCTCAATGAATAGTGTTTGTCTGTCTCTTTCCATTACAACTTACATTATCCCTTCACATTTACATCCTCCGACACCAACCGTCCCACGTTTGATTAAATTTACCGAAACCGATTGGTTGCATCCCGTCCCACACAATGTTCCATTAGACCGTGGGAATACAGTTTTCGCGCTGATGCTGCTCCTCTCTGCGCGCTGGTAAGCCACGGGCAACCCCAGAGTTTCGCCTGATTCCGTATTCCAGGGAGCGAGTGTGCCACGTGTTCGGGGTGGGATACTAAAAGTACACTCACACTCGGGCTGCAGTGTGTTCCTAGTCGGAAGCCAACTCGCAGCTCGCGTGGGAAAACTTTGGAAACATGACTACGCGGCGTTCTGTTAGTTTGAGATTTGGTAAAAAGGATTATCCCAAAGGGGGAAGCTAGAAAATGCAACTGTGTTCTGACTGGTTTGATGATTTAAAGCAATTCATATTAATACTGCTCAACTGTTTTATTATTTTGAATGTTTGATTTCAAAATATTCATCATTGATCATTGAACATTAACGTTTTTACTTGGGCTTTTTTTAATTTGCAAAAATGCATTTTGAGTACCCCCGGGCCTTCTGAGGGCGCCACATCTTTTTCACGAAGGCGCAGCACAAATTGGCAACTTGGCAAATTTTCAAAATGCAAAGTTTCTCTTTTGTAACGAACTTGTTAGTCGACGACTTACCTTCTGATCAGTCTTGTATGAGTTGCTGAGAAATTTTCAATTTTCCAATTTTTTTCTTCGATCCGGTGTTTTTCAACAGCCTCCAAACCTCCAAATGTCAATGTTCATTCAAAAATTTGTAAGAAATTTTCAGAACGTTTTGAAATACAAAAATAAATGATTTTAATCTTATCGACGATAACGGACGATACCTCATATTTAAAATCTTTCTAAAATTGATTTATTCCATCACTATCATGTTGAGTTTGCAATGCTTTCAGTTAAATTTTTGTTTTGATAATGTTGTATTTTTCAAAGCAGAATACTAAAATAGATAACAAAACAGAATAATTTTCATAATTTGTGAAAACGAGCGAAAATTTGAATACATTTTTTGAGAGTTTTTTTTTTTGTAAACTGCAGAAATTTTCACATAAATCCGTTTTATTCTTAATTAAATACTACAATTTTCACAAGATACTTTATTTTTCCGAAAATACTCATTTTGTATAATTTGTAGTATGTATCAAACGAAGTGAAATTGTGTATACTTTATGACGTTAGTTAGAGTTTTATTTTAGTAAAATACCAAAATTTTGACAAAATACCATATCTCTTTCCGAAAACACACAATTTTTTATAATTTGCATTATAGGTTTTAAATAAAGCGTCCTATTTCCCGGGGTTACAAAATTCCCGGGAAACGGGAAATTTTCCACAAATTTCCTGGGAAATCCTGGAAATTCCCGGGAAATTTCAAATTAATTGAATATGATTCTGATTCTGGTTTTGATTAATATTTTGCACAAATATTTTATACAATATCAACTTTAATGGTGGTGTGTGGATGCATTAATGGCTTGAATGCTATTAAAAATCATACGACATCAAAAAAATAAATAAATTAACTTATTTTATATGCTGCTTTTCAAATTGTACCAAACCAAAAAATGATCATCAATATTCTTTTGATGAGAAGTGTTAGTTGTATATCAAACTGTTTCGACAGTGAGTAATATGAATCCATGCTCCACATCCATAAAATTGCTTTCAAATTTGTCTCTGTGACCAGTTTGAAAGAATATAAAAGTTGAAATGAAAACAAAAAAAACATTCAAAAATCATGTTTTCGATGGCGAAGAACTTACTGGTTTCAAGTCATGTTTAATATACATGTGTTTTTCATAATAAATCTTCTACATTCTTGGTAGCTCCAGTTAATATTTAACTCAGTATTGAATTCCTCGAATACTAATTAAATTTTCATCCAAGTTAGTCGCGGTATACAAAAAAGAAAAAAAAAACTCGATTATGATCATGGCCGGAAGGACTAAATACCTTATTAACAATTGTTATAATACCAATTTTCGCTAAAAACGTTTACTAAAATTCAAATATTTAATTTTCATTTCAGAGTACTGTAATTATTGCTGTCTAACAAATAAGCAAGAGCTGAAAGCTTCAGAAATTATTGTCAACTGGAATAAATCTTTAAATTAAATTTTCAGACGAACGGATTAAGCTGGTACAAATTTATTTAATGTTTTTGTAAGGGGGTTACCCCTTAAAAGAAAAGAAAAGACCTGAAGAATCAGAAACCAAAAAAACTATTTGTCAAAAAACTTCAAAAATTCAATGGAAATTTAAGTGCATTCACATAAAATTAATTCAAAATGCATTCCTATGCGTTTAGAATCATGTTAAGGATGTTTGGGTTCATTCAAAATCATTCGAATTGTCGAATTGTTTTCGGTGTTTAGTATGATAAAAAAAAATCTGCGAAAAATTCTTGTATTCCTCAAATCTTACATTTTTTGAAAATTAATGATTGCAAAATAACTGAACTAGTGTAAATCTAACCCCGCCTTTAAACGGGCCTAAAATAAATTTTCTTCAAATTTTGATCTTTAAAAAGCAATCGAAAAAAGAATTCTTAAAATTTCAGAAAATTTTAGGGATGGAAGTTTTACTTGTTTTATGTGACATTGCCAATGTTTTAAAAATGTCATATTTTTGAGGGTAAACTTTGGCTGTGTTTTTTACTGAGCAGTTCTTTACGGAATCGGTATTTTTTCTTTAATTTTAATTTTTGTATTTTTTAATCCGGCTGAAATTTTTTTGGTGCATTCGGTATGCCCAAAGAATCCATTTTGCATCATTAGTTTGTTCATATAATTTTCCATACAAATTTGGCAGCTGTCCATACAAAAATGATGTGTGAAAATTCAAAAATCTGTATCTTTTGAAGGAATTTTTTGATCCATTTGGTGTCTTCGGCAAAGTTGTAGGTATGGATATGGACTACACTGGAAAAAAATGATACACCGTTAAAAAAATTTGTGATTTTGAATTTCCCTTTTTTCTCTAAAACTTGATTTGCAAAAAAAAAACACTATTTTTAATATTTTTCATTTTTTGCTATATTTTAGAGGCATCAAATGCCAATTTTTAAAAAATTTCCAGAATAGGCAAAAAATCTTTGACCGAGTTATGATTTTTTGAATCAATACAATTTTTTTTCAAAAAATCGAAATATTGGTCGTAAAAATTTTTCAACTTCATTTTTCGATGTAAAATTAAATTTGCAATCAAAAGTACTTAGTGAAATTTTGATAAAGTTCATCGTTTTCAATTTATAGCCATTTTTATGTATTTTTTTTTAAAATAGTCGCAGTTATTGATTTTTTAAAAACAGTGTCCATGTTTGCCCACCTTTGAAAAAAATATTTTTGAAAAGCTAAGAAAATTCTCTATATTTTGCTTATTCGGACATTGTTGATACGACCCATAGTTGTTTTCTAAGTCTCACCCAAACTACCCAACATTTTCTAATGTCGATATCTCAGCAACTAATGGTCTGATTTACAATGTTAAAACATGAAACATTCTTGTCATTTTCCGATGTTTTCGAAAAAAATATTTTCAAAAATTTTAAATCAAGACTAACATATCAAACGGGCGTAATATTGAATGTTTGGTCATATTTCGATTTTTTGAAAAAAAAAAAAAAAATGCATTGATTAAAAAAATCATAACTTGGTCAATGATTTTTTGTCCATTTTGGGAATTTCTGAAAAGTTGCCATTTAATGTCCTTTAAAACATATCAAAAAATAAAGAAAATAATGTTTTTTGCAAATCGAGTTTTAGTTAAAATTATATGGACAAACTAATGATGCAAAATGGTTTTTTTGGGTATACCGAAGGCACCAAAAAAAAAATCAGCCGGATTTAAAAATACAGAAAAAATTTAATGACCAAAATCACAGAGAATTGCTCTACTAACATTTCCTATGTTTTCAGTAAAAAGAACTATGCAGAAATTTTTGTAGTGGCCCAGGCTTTGTATCTACGCATTTTTTGACCATTTAAATGATGATGGTGCCATTCTGCCATTCTTTAGCAGAAAATGTGAAAAACAAACAACAATTGTAAAAGTTATTGAAAAACATGAAAACATTTGATAGGCAAAATGTAATTACATTAGGTGGTAGAATAGGCAAAATACTATCAAAACCAAAAATAAATTAAACAAAATAAATGCCAATTAAAATACTTAAAAATAAAACAAGAAAAACATAAAACAAGAAAAGTGAAGTTTTTCGAAAAACAAAAGTTGCTCAAATGACCTCCCAAACACGGGAAAAATAAAAAAAAATCGAAAATAAATTTGGGCAGTACAGGGTTATAGGATTTTCGAAACAAAACAGTATTTTCTGATTTTTTTTAGTATTTGTGCTTTGAAACTCACTACAAAATCGAAAAAATATATTATGATTGAAACCATTAAAAATTTATGGATTAACTCAATTTTATTAATACTTGAAAAAATGGATAATCGTCTGTTATCGTATTCAAAAAAAAAAAGAAATATTTCAATGCACTCGGCTAAATTTTGGGAAAAAGGTACCAAATATCAGACTTGCCTATTTTTTTAAGTGTCCAGAAAAGTACATCATGATAGCGTTGCAAAGAATAAGAATTACCAAAATGATTTTTTATTGTTCTACCCAATTTACCCTCAATCTTTAATTGATTATATCTTGGATTCTTTATGTTGAAAGTGGAACTAGTTTGAAATTTTTTCAACTCCCTGAAAAAATATTTTCAAATGTGCTGAAAACAATAGTCGGATCAACAATGTATCGAACACAATGTTTTCAGTGATGAACAAGGATGACCACAATTTAAACCTTGAAATGGCTTTAATTAAAAAAAACGGTGCAATTTATCAAAATTTTACGCAAAGGTTCTTTTTGATAAAGAATTCAACTTTATATCTTAAAGATGTTTATTGAGTTATTGTGTGTACATTTTTTATGTTTTCCAAAAAATATTTCTAAAACAAAAAGTCTGTCATTTCTTATAGCACAAAAGTTGGCACTTTTCGTAAACTAAAACACATCATATAAAGGTAAAGTCTGTCAAAATTGAGTTTTTTTTAATTGGAAAAATTTCATCACCATGTTTTGTTCCGTTGTAATATCTTTGCAATGTTTAGCTAAATACAGTCTTTTAAAATGTATAATTGTGAACAATAAGAGATTATGAAAAATAAGATTGAAATTACTGTAAAATTATTACTTCTATCAATGAATGATGATTTGAAAACTATTCATTTTTCTTAAATCAATAATTATTTTATTTATAGTCAGACGACTTATCAGCAGCACACTGTGTTCCAACTGAAATAAAATCCTTCAAAAATTACGACCAGGATCACCAAAGAGGTTAACACAAAATTACGTTGTCATCTGACATTTCACTTGACGCTCGGCAATGACACCACCGCTAGCGCCACCCACTCGTTATCAAGAATCATGCAACTCAATATCTTTGTTCTCGCCAAAGAACCCTCTCAACTGACAAAGCGTCAACTTCAATCGATTTTTCACATTGTTTTCCCTGGCGGGTCTTGGTGCCTGTCAGGAACCGCGCCTCGACAATATTTTCAAACCAGTTTTTGTTTTCCTGTCGAAAAATTTACGAAACCAATACATCATAATACAAGTATAGCTACCTTTTTGATTCTGATAATCGTCTACCCTATTGTTGCCGCAGGTGAGTTCTGGATAAAAAAAGAGAGAAGGAGATTAAATTTCGTTGAAATCTTTCGCGTTGACGCGATACTAGGGACTCTAGAAAAGGGGAAAGCGAGCCATTTTTCTTTCAATAGAGGAGAGGATGGGAGGGTCGTGTTTTTTCTAGGAATTTGCTCCACTCTTCTTGAAGATAAATAACGGTTGGGAAAACATAGCCATCTACAACACCATCACAACTCTCTGACGGGGGAGACGATTTCCGGTTTGCTCTCGAAGGGGTATTTTTTTTCAATAGTTCTAAGAATATTAAAGCAAAGCGTTGTTAGACTTTAAGGAATAGGAGTCGATTGGCTTCATTATTGATTTATTTAAAATTGTTTTTTTATTCAAGTAAAAAAAACTTGAAGCACTACTTTCAAATATCTCTTAACATAAAATGAAATCCATAATTACCTCTTAAATTGCTCATAAAAAGATCATCCCCGTTCCCAAGCTACACCGCAGTGCACTT
The DNA here is from genome assembly GCF_015732765.1 of Culex quinquefasciatus. NCBI lineage: Eukaryota > Metazoa > Arthropoda > Insecta > Diptera > Culicidae > Culex > Culex quinquefasciatus. The sequence goes on from NC_051863.1 coordinate 34,790,987, forward strand.
CAAAGTGTTCATCTTTCCACAAGTCAACGAGCCTCTCATGCTGTCACCGGGGAACGCAAACTTTTCCTGCCGCATCCAAGAATATCCCCGTTCTTTGGCAGCGATTTGCCGGAAAATTGTGCCATCCTTACCGCTGAAAAGCGAAGAAGCACTTATTGCAATTTCACCGTTGCGCGCGCTTCTACTCAGTGCCAGTCTTGGTCAAAGTGATTTATTTGGGATTATGAAATAACGTCCTTCGCAATGTGCCGCCGTGCGTTTTTTTTTATGACGAAACTTCATCAAAGCTTAGCACAAATAGCTATTAATTTCAGCACTTTGTGCGCTGGCGGCAGGCTTCGTGGCCCGACACTAGGGCGGCCTGAGGCACTGTGGGTCGTTGTGGAGAAGAAATTGGTCACAATGTGGTTACATTTTCTAAAAGGGGTTTCTTTATCTGTTCCAAAGTTCAAGTTAAAGTGAGCAAGAAATTTTCCATTATTGACGTATACAAAAATATTGATTTAATAGCGAAAAACTGCAAAAGTGATGAGAATTGGTCGAACAGCTTAGAGTGATTAAAATTGATATATTTCCCAAAAAAATCAAATTATTCGCTCTACAGCATTGCCTTGGCGTTCTCGATTGCGAGATTCCTACTCGAAACTAGGTGTCCGAAGGCTTGATTGTTGAGGCAATTGCAAACCTCTTTTTACACCTAAGCTTCCATGATATATTTCCCCTATTTCCCAAATCCATAATTTTTACATTTCCTTTTATTTATGTGTTAGGGGACACAAAATTACAAATTTTTAGCATTAGTATGGACTATTGAGTCGATGCCAAGCTACGACTTTTCGAAAAAAAATTTTTTTTATTAAATTCACCTTAATTTTTTTTAAGAGTAAGAGTATTTCCCGGGCAGACGGTAATAACAAAATTCATGCCATTTCAATAACAAATTCTGTTAAAATAACAAAAAGTGTTATGGAATCTTCCTGAAAAATCCATTTCTGCATAATGGTTTAATAACGGTTTATGTTATCATAACACAATTTGTTATTTGTCTGGTATTGGTTCAAAGCCAAAACAACTTTCCCGAGCAGACGGAAATAACTTGGGAAGGTCAGTTTTAAATATTGTGAGAAGATCGAAATATGTTTTTTCGGATGATCGGATTAGTTGTTAAAATAACAAAAATCAATAACAAAGATTTGTTCGAAGAATAACTTAAACTGTTATTATGTTGTTATTGCAATAACAAACCAATAACACAGAAGGAATCATGAAGGAATAACAAGATTTGTTATTTTGTGCGGAGAGGTGGAGCAGCATAATAACAAAAAATGTTATTGAACTGGTATGTCTCGATAACAAAAAAAGTTATTGTTTTGGTTTATTTGTAATTTGCAAATAAACCTGCAGTTGCCATAACTCCTCTGTACTAGTCAGGGCTGCAGAGTCGGGTACCTCCAAGCGACTTTGAATCCATACTTTGAAGACAACCCCGACTCTGGATGCAGCATATGACATCAACGATGACTTCAGCTCTCCAAAAATACCCGACTTCACAGATTCCGACTCCAAGTAAAAGTTGCTGAAAATTTGCTGAATCCGATGCAGTCTCCGAGGTCTCACTCCAGCTCGAACTTCAACGTCAGCTCCGACTTCCTGGCTCTGTGAAAATAATAACAGTTTTTGTTATTCACACATCAAAAATTCTCAATAAATAAATCAATTCCGTTAGGGAATATAACAAAATTAAAAAAAAAATATGAGCTCTCAGAAGTTAATTTCAATGGATTAAGTTTAGATTGAAACCCCATTTCATGCTGAAATAAATGACCCCGATAAAATTGGTCAATATTATTTCATAGTTCTTGCCAATTTCAGTAAAATCCCTTAGGGGGTATATCAAATAATTAAAAAAACCAGCTTTAAAAATTTCAACTTTTTAGAATAATTTTAGCTTAAAAGCCAAAAAAAAAAAAAAAAAAAAAAAAAACGGTGATGAGATAGAAATTTGGTGTCAAAGGGACTTTTATGTAAAATTAGACGCCCAATTTGATAGCGTACTCAGAATTCCGAAAAAACGTATTTTTCATTTAAAAAAACACTAAACAAGTTAAAAAGTTTTAAAAATTCTCCCTTTTCCGGTACTCGACTGTAAAATTTTTTGGAACATGTCGTTTTAAGGGAAATTTAATGTAAAAAAAAAAACAAAAAAAAACTAAGACTCAAGTATCATTCCATTTCATTAAAAAACGATTTTACGATCATGACTTTTATTTAAAAAGGGCCAATAATTCGATTTAAGCCTTTAAGGAACGGTAATTTTTGTTTGTTTTTTTGCACGATCAATTTGATGAAAACCTGGTTTATATCACAAGTTTGTATTGTGATGATGATTTTTTGGTAAATATGACAAAAACATTCCCACACATCAATGCCGAAAATGATACGAAACTTTAAGGCATCACCCTAATAATTAACCCTGCAAAAATAAATGACAAGACCTTCGGGCACCCGAACAGGTTCCAACCGGAAACGGTGCACTGAGCTGAAGTCAATTGATGGACAATTGGAACCGGCTCTGGCCAAAACAAAAAAAAAATGATCGTTTTTAGAGAAACCATTGGATTTGACCGTTTTTATCATTTGATTGCAGTCTTTTTAAAATGGATTCTTAGAAGGTGAATTTATCTGCACTTTCCAAAAAAAAAATCCACCAGAAAATCCGGTTACATCACTTTGAAATTTTGAAATCTACAAGTAAATTCCCATCTACAGCAATCTACATCCACCGTGCCACACCAAAGTGCGAAACAAAAAACACTTTCATAAAAAACGCTCTCAATGAGCGGTGTGGCGTGCAGCGCAGTATTTAGTACCTGGCCGTTTGCCTGCCGTTGATTGTTTCCAAAGACTTTATCATTATGCCACACTGGAAAAGTTCCTCCGAATCCCCCTCCCCTCCCCCGTACTTCCAAACAGTTGCGTGATGAACGTCGGTACCTTCGCGGCTCCCCGTGCTCGGAAAGTAAATTACTACTATCAATTTGCTTGCCATTTACGATCAGCCATCAATCAATCGTTCGCGCGCAGTCGAAATGGTGAATGAACGACGTGAAAGGAAAAACACGGTGTGGGGAGTTGGAGAGGGCCCGCCGTTTTTCGTGCCACGTTTTTATGATTAAGGACCTTTGTTGAATGGGGCTCATTTGGGGAGTTGGGGGTAGGAGGTGGCTAATTGTTCACTGAAGGATAACGAAAGGGGGGGGAAAATGGGAAGTTTTATTTTTCTTTGCTTCCGCTTCCAACACTTGATGATGGGAAAAAAGAGAGAGAAAATTCAACAAGATATTGAACTAATTTATTAGTATTCTGAACACGTGCAAAACACTAGAAGTACGTTATCAGTCTTATTTCCTGAAGAAGAAAAAAACGTTTCAAAAGCGTTACTTCTTCCATACAAGTAGTCTCTATGCAAATTTGAAAGTTGCCTGTAGTAAACGTAAACATGTAATCAAAAGATTGCCTTTTCAACTCTTCCAAAGAACTTAAAACAATCACACATCCGTCATCTAAAAAATTATCCAACAGAATGAATCATGCGAGAGGCGAGCTCTCACTCTGACTGCAAACGTCAAACGCTTTCGCATCCGCTTACTCTTCTCAAACGTCAAAATTTTCTCTCGCAAACAATTGCAGCGATGCCAAAAATACCCGAATGAATTAAAAGGTCTGCAAACGAACCTAATTCTTTTTCAACATCAATTTTGCTGATCATATTGATATTAAATTATTTTCCTATTTGTCCTATTCTCTACATTGCCCTTTTATGAAAGCATGAAAATAAATCATTATTTTAAGAAGGGATTAACTAATCGTTTTAGAGACTTTTGCTAAGCTGAGAGAGCAAAGATGTTTTAGAGACTTGTGCAAAATCAGTCAAAAGTATTAAAGTACTGTGCATCAACTTACCAAAACAACTGTTCCAATTCGCCCCATTTATCCCGATTTGCTTAAAATAACGATACTTACTGAATGGAATAAAGCAAAAAACAAAAATGGAACGGTTTTGCCTTCCTCACCTGAGGTAAGGCTATAATCCTGCTCTAAAATTGAACTTTTTTCAGAAACTTCGTAGACCCACCTTGATGTATATATATCGACTCAGAATCGAAAACTGAACAAATGTCTCTGTGTGTGTGTGTGTGTGTGTGTGTGTGTGTGTGTGTGTGTGTGTGTGTGTGTGTGTGTGTGTGTGTGTGTGTGTGTGTGTGTGTGTGTGTGTGTGTGTGTGTGTGTGTGTGTGTGTGTGTGTGTGTGTGACCAAAATTTTACTCAGTTTTCTCAGCGCTGGCTTAACTGATTTAGACCAAACCGGTCGCATTAGACTCGATTTAGGGTCCCAAACGTCGCTATTGAATTGTTTGAAGTTCAAAAGTTATGTATAAAAATGTGTTTTCACAAATATCAGCATCTCACTTAACTGTATGTAAACTATGTCCGGATCTATCAACCGACCCATCGTTGGTTAGGTAATTGAAAGACCTTTCCAATTTGTTCAAAACATTGATGATCTGGCAACCCTGTATTAAGTTAAGGCCACTTTAGTGATGTTTGTGTACTTTTTTATTCCGGATCTAAAAAAATAGATGAAATTTGTTTTCAAATGTATGTGTCCCATCATGTCACACACTGTTTGTAAAGAGTGAGGAAGGCATCAACCACATAGGTGGAATAAGTTAGTTTTTTGAAAAACATGATGTTTTTTGGAAAACTCATACGATCGTGTGGATAAAACGGACCACGCACTAGACTTACAATCCAGAGGTAGCTTGTTCTATTCCCGTGGCGAGTGCTCTAAAAATTCGAAGCGCAAATATTATTTTTTTAACATTGTATGAATTATAAACTTTTGCAGATGTCATAAAATAAATAAAATCATACGTTTTAAAACAACTAGAAAACTAGCACACAAAAGTATTCTTTTTGCTTCCATTCCTTTTTCCTTGGCTATATATTTCAAGTTGATGGTGCTGTTTTTTTTATAATCAAAGATTAATTGGAATTTCTTCATTAAATAAATTTATATCAAAGTATATTGCCAAAAAAATATTGAATAAAGGTTACACTAGAACTAACTCATTTAGATTGCTTATTTAGCCTAAACCTGGAAGACCAAATTTAAAGTTTAAAAAGGCCACACATATATTAATTCTAAATTTATTCCACTGACATTAAAAATTCGAAAATTTACAACATTCTTTCAGGCAACCTTACCCAACTTGATTTTAAAAGAAAAGGCGTTTGGTTAGTACTGTACAATTTTGCAAACAGTTCGCAATTTAAAAATTCTTTTTTTTTATTTGGATAAAACTTTTTCTTTGCATTCCATGTGCCAAAAGAAGCGATTTGGCATCATTATTTTTTCCATCAAAGTCTCCATACAATTTTAGGGGATGATCATATAAAGTGGGCATGTAAATGTATGAAATTCTGTGTCTACAAACAAAAGTATTGATCATTATCTTATGATAAGGACTTTTCGGGAAAATAGGTAAACGGAAAGAATCCGATTTTTCATTAAATTTTTATCATTTATAGTCCCAAAATATGTGTTCCTTTATTTATTTATTATTTAAATATTTTTTAAGAAACTGATAAATACATCTTCTGAGCCATAGGTAGCGTACTTTATTACGTAACGCATTTTTTTTTTGTTTTTGACTCCCCCCTCCCCCTCCTGTAACGCGTAACTCAAGGTCTTTTTGCAATTTTGTATGAGTGCTTATATGAGAAAATGTTCGTTACGTAACAGCATTTTTCATCATTCTGAAGTGATTTTTTGATCGATTTCGAGTCTTCGGCAAAGTTGTAGGTATGGATAAGGACTACACTGAAAAAAAAAATGATAATTTTTTTGTGACTTATAATTTCATTTTTTGTCACTAATTTTTTTTTTCCTTTTCTGACAAGTTTTAGGGGAAATAAAATGCCAACTTTTCAGAAATTCCGAGAATAGGCAAAACATTTTCGAGTTATGAATTTTTAATCCACACTGATAAAAAAAATCGAAATATTGGTCGAAAAAAATGTTCAACTTCATCTTTCAATGTAAAATCGAAGTGCACCATTTTCAAGTTATAACCATCTTTAGGTTACTTTATTGATAATAGTCGCAGTCTTTAATTTTTTTTTAATTAGTGCCCATGTTCGCCCACTTTTGAAAAAATATTTTTGAAAAGCTGAGAAAATTCTCTACATTTTGCTTCTGTGAACTTTGTGGATAAAACCCTTAGCTGCTGAGATATTGCCATGCAGCGGTTTAAAAACTGGAAAATTGATGTTTTCTAAGTCTCACCCAAACTAATGTCAATATCTCAGCAATTAATCGTACGGTTGTCATTGTTGAAATATGAAACAATCGTGAAATTTTCCGATATTTTCGAAAACATTTTTTTCAAATTTTCCAATCAAGACTAACATTTCAAAAGGGCCAAACATTCAATATTTAGCCATAATTTCATATTTTAACATTGTTAATCGGACCATTAGTTGCTGAGATATCGACATTAGAAAATGGTGGGTTGTTTGGGTGAGACTTAGAAAACATCAATTTTCCTGTTTTTAAACCACTGCATGGCAATAACGTCATGATTCGAAATCCGGACACTTAGTACCATATTATTTTTGTTATAGCTGGCAAAAAATCATGTAATAAGTTGGAAATGTAGCAATATCATCAGGATTTAGTATGAACATTCAGTTTTAAGAGAATGCATGCAAATATGTCTTTTCTAATAATTTTTCATCACAATTTGAAAATTAAAATGACTTGTTGTGCTTCGAATCCCGGACACTGTTTAAAGCTGATTTGAAATCCGGACACTTTTGCTTCAAATTCCGGACACTCGATTTTGCTTATGAATCGCACAAATTTGGACTGCAATGTTAGTGAATGGCATTTTTCAGGTCTCAAATAAGCTGTTAACATCAAAACAATCGATAGTTTACATAAAAATGGCTAAAATTTAAGAAAACCAAAACATAAATTTCTGCTTTGCCTTCCCGGTGCTTCGGACGTCTATGAAATATTTCCGTTGAAATGTTTCGCATTTTTGGTAAACTTTTAATTTTATTTTATTAAATTGTGTTGGCATTAACTACAGCGTTCAAACAAACTTTAAATGAAAGTTGATGTTAGATTTCATCAAATAACACAGTTTTGACATTCATAATGTGAACTTATATCCAAATAATTGATAAAACAAGATGAGGTGTCCGGGTTTCGAAGCGTCCGGGAATTCGAATCATGACGTTATCTCAGCAACTAAGGGTCGTATCCACAAAGTTCAAAAAAGCAAAATATAGAGAATTTTCTCAAGTTACCTAAAAATGGCTTTAACTTGAAAACAGTGCACTTTATCAAAATTTCACAAAAGTAGTTATTGATTGCAAATTTGATTTTACGTCGAAAAATGAAGTTGAACAATTTTTGCGACCAATATTTCGATTTTTTTGAAAAAAATCAGTACTGATTAAAAAATTCATAACTCGGTCAAAGATTTTTTGCGCAGCCTGGAAATTTCTGAAAAGTTGGCATTTGATGTCCTCTAAAACATATAAAAAAAAGAAAAAAATTAAAAATAGTGTTTTTCTGCAAATCAAGTTTTGGTAATAAAAATATTAATAAAAAATCCTAAATTTTTTTTACCGTGTATCATTTTTTTCAGTGTAGTCCATATCCATACCTACAATCTGCCGAAGACATCAAATCGATCAAAAAAATCCTTCATAAGATACTGATTTTTGAATTTTCATACATTATTTTTCTATGAACAGCTGCCAAATTCGTATGGAAAATTATATTGACAAACTAATGATGCAAAATGGCTTCTTTGGGCACCAAAAAAGTTTCAGTCGGATTAAAAAATACAAAAAAAATCGAATGACCGAAATCTTAGAGAACGGCTCTCCTGCCAAGTGCGTCTACAATGAAACAGTTAAATAACTCTGGCTGTTGACATAACATCGATCTTATATTTTGGTCAATGCTAGAACACATTACAATAAAGAAAATGCAACAACAAGCTTATCAAAACATGCTGATGAAAAACACAAAAATCATTGAAAGTTAAAAATCAAAAGTTTCTCATTGATGACTGCCCTACCCTGCTTATTTTTGCCTTGGGAATTGAATCAGGGGGTTTTCCTGATGTTGATTTTTTTTATCGTCAACTTAGTGATGGTACACAATTTTGTTTAGAAGATATGCAGTTTAGAAAAATAAAGATTTTTTGGAAAATATCGACAACCTGGCTAAATTTTTCCTTCAAAAAATAAACAAAATTGAATTTGCAATCGAAAAGTACACTACATTGTTCTACTTTGTACTCTCTTTTTGTTTTTGATAAAATCTAGAGTACCGTTTTCAAATTATAGTTAGAAAATATAAATTTCTTTTCTTTATTTTCAATTTCTTCTCAGGAACTCTGGAAAATGGGTCATTTTGTTTCGAAGAAACAGCCACACAAAATTTCATAAAAAATATCATTCAATGTCAATTAATTTTGACCGGCGGTGCCTCTCATGACAGTATGGTTAGTTTGTTCTGATTTGAATAATCAACAAAATTAAGTGAACTCATTCTTGAGCCAGACTCACTTAAAACAGATCGAGCTAAAGATTTATTTTCGTTTTCAAAGGTAAATATTTCTTTATATGTTTTGTATCCCACGCCGGAGTCCCTGAACTCTCCAGCATTCCCAAGAAAAGGCAACATCCAACGGAAGCTTTGTTCCGAGTAATAACAAAGTGTACAATGAATATTTCATCTCAAGCAAGCTTCGAAGCAACGAAAACGAAAACGAAAAAAAGCTCGCTCGAAACAAGACCAAAGTCGCATGCAAATTCTGCAAAATTCAAATGGAGAAAATTTCAATAACAGCATGTATAGTGCACAAAGGTTCGTTCGTTTGTATCTTCGTGAGAGTGGGGGGCGGTGAGGGTGGCAGTATAGGTACACGTGGGATGTTTGTTCGGGATCAGAGCACCCGGAATCGGTACCAAATCAGCAGTACGGAAAATTCTACCCTCCGGGGGCTTTTTTTCGACGTTTGATATGTTTTCTATGTTCTTGCAGGACTTGCGACGAATTGATTTGTTTGAGGACGTTTTATGAGAAGAAAATTAACTTGTTCTCTGGGGATGGTAGGCAGGTTCGGTGCGTTTTGGTTGAGGGAGTAATTTTAATTGAAAATTTCAATTAAAATGTCCGTTTGGAAAGGATATCAGTGCAAAAATTTGTCATTTCAATAGAAGCTATGGACGAACATCATCTGTTTGGTGTTTCTTTGAACTTTTGCTTTTTCTGATTACTTTCAATCGATCAAATTTATCTGGAAAGATTCAAATTGTTGAACTTTTCGTTATTAATGGGTGTAACTTTTGTCAAATCATGACAGATGTAGCTTTGTTCCACTAAATTTTAATGAAGTCAACTGCCACAATTCAAACCCGGGCCCGGAAATTGCCTGTTTCGTAAATCACTGCCTGAGCAAATTAATCATACAAACAAAAGTATAATTCATTTCCAGCGCACACCCCGCACGCTATTACCATTTCCCGTCGCTTAAGGCGCAGCACAGCTTTTAATTGCCATCAACTTTCATTAATAAAACTTGACGGCAAGAAAAATAACGACCCAGCCGCGAAAAAAAAGCCACAAAGCGAATATCTCTCCAAGTCATTATTCTTCAACTCCTCCAACTTCTGCCAGAAAAAAAACGAGAGTCCAAAAAACCGCCTGCCGTTTGTTGACTTTTACCGACTAATATGACGCACCGGTTACGATTATAAATGATGCAAACTCTTTCACCTTCCAGCAGCAGCAGCAGTGTTGCCAAAAAGCACCACCCACCGAAACCGACAAGTCTGGTGGGTGGGATTCATTAATCTTGACGCGCCCACCCACTCCCCCCGGAAAAAGCTCCCTGGCACCTGGCCTGGGGAAGGAGTCTGGGCTGAAGGGTGGAAAATTAAAAACCGGCAAGAAATATGAATTTTTGATGGGGATGATTTTTTGTTGTTGCTTTGCTTTACTTAAGGGTTTGCCGGCAGCTAGCGGGCTCACGTGTAACGGAGGGGAAGCCTTTTCCTCCGAAGCTCCTGGTTAGGCTGGCAAACATGGCACATTTGCTTTGGTGGAGGGTGTGGTGTTCTGGTAAACGGCGAAGGATCATGAGCGAGGAGATTTTCAACGCGATGAAATAGAGTTGTGCATACAAGCTGGGTAAAATTTCAAAGAGATGTGATGGGATTCTACGCTTCGAAAAAGAAATGAAGCTGACTGACCGATTTTAGCTGTCTTGAGCGCAAACGAAAGGGCTTTCAAGAAAAAATAGTTAAAAGTTTCAAATATCTCAAGCTCTTCAAATGCTCTTTTGAAGGACTCGGGACCAAAAAGGTTATGTCTGAAAATATTTGTTAGGGTACCAAAATTTTCGTAATTTAATTACGCAACTTTTGGTACCCAAACATGGTCATCGCTGATATTTTAAAGCAGGGGTGACCAAAGTAAGGCCCGCGGGCCAAACGTGGCCGTAATGTAAAATGGCCCGTTGACCCCTTGTAAAGCGATTTTAATCCTTTTTTTACAATTATGGTTTATTTTAAACATTTATATGCCAACCTTTTTTATATTTTGTAAGTAAAAAAACTTATGATTTATCAATATTTTGATCCCCACTTTATGATACAAATAATTTGTTCAAAAAAATATATACTTAAAACAACTTCACACGTTTGTGAGTGAAACTAGTAAGTATCGTGAAAACTTTCATCAAAAATTTTGGAAATACTTAAAAAAACGTTCAAGTTTGACTTAGGTAGAATTCTTTAATAGTTGCAAAAATATAAGTTTTCATTATTAATGTGCAAGTCATAATGACCCTTTTATGAACTGAACCTCAAACTTACATTGCACTTCCTTCGGGATTCAAACTCATTACAGTAAGATAACGAATCTGATTGACTACCAACTGATTCAGGCAGACAAAATGTGGAAATCGGAGGATGTTGCAAATATTTTACATAGCTTTCGTCGATCAACCCACTTCTCTCACACTATTAAAAATTGGCTCGAAAAATCAGGAGCAAAAAAAATTTCCAAAAAAACTTAAAAACTTAAAAAAAAATTATGTGCAATCAGGTGAAATAAATTAAATATGCATTCCTTTGCATTTAGAATCATTTAAGCATGTTTGGGTTTGTTCAAAATAATTAGAATTTTAGTGAATTTTCGATGAAATAAATGTTGAAATTCTGGCTCTCAACGATTTTTCATTAGCCACACTTAACCTATGCATAAAATTACGCTTTTAGAAGAATTGTTCAATATGTAATGTTACCATTTTCGAAATATAAAAACTAAACATTAAAAACTAGAACATTCAGCTATAAACTTTTGTTCAAATACCTAAATCAATAAAATCAACAATACCGATAGAAAACCGTTATTTTGAGGTTTCTATTATTTTGAATTCACTTTTTTTTTCAAATAACAGAAATTGAATCTTTTAAATTAAACTAAAGTAATTTATTTTTTTAATAACCTTTTTTGTAAATTTGGCCCGCAAGCTCATTTGAGCTTCAAATTGGCATCATTTTAAAGTGATCGTAGTTTTGGTGAAAAAAAAGACATTTTTTGTCATTTTCGTCATTTTCGTTTTTTTTTCGCGCGACGCGTCGAAAAACCCAGTTTTTATTTTCAAAAAATCGTATCTTGGAATACTGAAAAGCTAACATCACAATTTTTTGATACACTGTGTAAAATTTTCCAAGGAATCTGATAAAAATATGTTCAAACACAGGCTCTTTGGTACCGAGACCTTCAAAAGAGCATTTAAAGTGTTCACTTTAATAGTTTTTAAAGAATTATATTAATAATGGAAGGCAATTTATCATTGATGTTTTATATATAATAGCACGATTTCATCTCTTAGATAGACCAAAAACGCTGAAACTTTCATCAAAATCGGTGCACATCATTACAACTCCTAGAACAAAGTCGTGCCCCCAGTGAAAATCCGGCACTTGAAATTTTGAATTTTGAAAATATCTTTTTTGCAATTCCGTCGTGAAACTACTTACTTTTCCTGTCATTCTTGAACGACGAAATAGCCTACTTTTCTGTACCAAAAATAACAGAATCGAATAGCAACACTTTTCAAAATAAATGCTGAAAAGTTCTACTTTTCAGCACTCAAATGGGTGCTGAAAAGTTGAACTTTTCAGCACTTGTTTCGAAAAGTAACACTATTCACCATTTTTTCGATTTAAACGATTTATTGACAAAATACATGAAAATTTGACATAAAATTTCACTCAGTATGTGTTTTTTGGAATTGCAAAAAATGTTTTATGGAACTCGTTGCAAAACTTGATTTTTTCAGCATTCTTCGTATTTATCCAACTCGGTGAACCTCGTTGGATAAATGTACGACTCGTGCTGAAAAAATCCTCTCTTTGCAACTTGTTGCATAAGCTACTATTTTGGAAAATTTTGGTATTGATCATACGATTAGTTCAAAAGTTAGAGCTGTGTGATGTTTTTTATATACAGAGTAAATTTCTCAAAAAAGGTGAGGGATCATTCAGAATCATTCTCTCCAATGATTTAATTATAGTTGCACTCGAATTTATCTCTCCAACTCAGTGTTCACGACTCGATCAAACTTCTCAACAAATTTTACATCGATTGGATTCCGCACTCTTATTTGAGATCGTTTGATTTTTTGCCTTTCTTACAAAAGAATGGTTTAAGGATTGCTTCTGGAAAAACGCTTTTTCAGAAATCTTAAAAAAATCGTGTCCTGCGGGGAATCGTCCCAGAAAAAAATCCTGTGTGTGTGTGTGTGCAACCAACCAAACGGGACCACGCGGTCGCTTCTTACAAATTGAGTTGTTTCCATGTATTTTTAGATCTACATTCTATACATGCAAATAACTCGCATAGGCATTTGGAAGGTGTTAGCTCTGCCGAGCTTCGGTGACCCATTTCTACGCTGGCTAGCCGAGCGCGAGGTACTTCAGCTTTGTCGGCAAGCCCGCCCTGAAGAACGTTTGGACCAATCGGATTCAAACGTTATTTAGAACTTCCGAACCCTTGTCAAATGGACAAGGACCCAGCGCGTATATAGTTGATGGTGGTAACAGTATTCCTAATTCCAGTCATAGCTCACCAAGTCGCGATGGCCTAGTGGTTAGCATTTTTGCTTACCAATCCAAAGTCGGGGGATCGAACCCCGACTCGAGCGACTTTGATTTTTCGTACATGTTCAGAGTTTCAAGATTTATATTTCCTATACTTTCTCGTTGGGAGCAGATGGGAATCGAACCCAGGACCATTCGCTTACAAAGCGAACACCGTAACCAGTCAGCCACGGCCGCTCCTATCGTCCCAGAAAAAAATCCTACACTAAAATAAAAAAAAAGTACCAAATTCCTAAATTCTAGGAATTTTGCCTCCTTTCCTTATTAAGTTATCCAAAAACTCCGATTACCAAATAAAGAAAAGAGGCAAAATTCCTAGAATTTAGGAATTTGGTACTTCTTTTTAATTTCAGTGTATTACTAACTTGAAGGTTTAAATGCGCTCTTTTTTAATATTACAAATATTATATTTCGGATTTGTAGCCGTGGGGTCGGAGACGAACATTTTATTTTTAAATTCACAATTTTCGACCAATAAATGTGGTCAAAGCCATTTTTAGAGGTATTTTTTGGACAATTTTAGAGATAACACTATCAAGTTAAAAGAATTAAGTTTCAAACAAAAATCCATTCCAAAACATGCGTCATAAATTGCTTGGGCCAAAAATTTGAAGCTTTTCCAAAAATTATTTCCAGAGATACAGCCATAATAGTGTTTTTCGTCTTATTTTTACCCTATTTTTTCCCATTAAATTTTTGGCTTTAAACAGAATCATATGCTGAACATCAAATTCGAAGTCCCGGCTCGTTCTCGCTCGAAAGATCGAGAAGTCGTCAAGTCGAAGCATAAACGCCAGCACATATACGCATGCGCGTTTTACGCTGCGTGTGAAAGTGTCCTGGCTTCTCATAATAGATTGACAAAGTGCAATATCGATACATATTTTTAAAGTTAATCATAGACTTGCATTAAAGACTGGGTGCCCTTAATTATTTTTCTAATTATGCCAATCCAATAAGTTTTTCTTGTTTTTATATATTTATCTTGCGACCCATTATGTTCTTCTGAATTTAAAAAATTGCATCCGAGGTTTAGTCTTAAAAGATTCGAAGTTTCAGATCAAATTCTCACTGGGTGGTATCATTATGTTTCTAAAAAATTAATTGCACCAATTTATCGGAGTTTCACCATTTTGTAAGAAAGGCTCTATTTTACCTCTGGTGATATTAAATCTGGTTTTGAATATTGAAGAGGAGATGGCTTGAAATTTGAAAAATAAGTGTAACGGCATAATTTATTGAAAATTACTAAATCAAATAAATCAACTAAGAAAGCTTAGCAAACATGTGTCATATCATTTTCAGTTTTTTCACTATTGAGAAAACATTCTTTAAAAAAAATGAAATCTAATCTAATCTAATTTGAGCATTAAGACAGTCAAGAAGCAGTTATGGTTGTTATGGAAATTTTGCATGATTTCATTCCAACACAAACATCATATTCATTGTTTTGGTGCCTATTCTATCATAAAATCCCGAAATCCAAAGAAACTTGTAAGTATAGCGTAGTTTTTTTTTTTTCAATATCTATACTAGCATTTTCCAAAAGTAGTGGCTTAAAGATTACGAACCGGTTAATCATGATTTTGCTCCAAATTTAGCTACCTTGTGTAGTAAATGGCAAATGTAAATGCACCAAAAATTCCATTTGTACTAGACAACAATCCTTCCCTAATCCCTCCGAGGTTGAATGGGCGTAGCCTTGGAGCACAGTGTGGAAATTCACTTCATTCGATATTTTTGTTAGTATCAGACAGTAATCAAAGTGCCTCAAAAAATTAAATTTAATCAAGGTGATACGGGATGGCGCCACCATATTGAGCACTCGACTTGAGGTTTTAAACATAGGTTTTTAGGAAAATAGAACGATGCAGCAAACTGTCGAGTTAAAAAAATAGATTTTCATTGAACAGAAGAACTGCCGCCTCGTTTTTTCATTGTTTACGTGTTCATAAGATAGCGTACATATTTTTTGCAATTCCGCTATAAAACTGGCATCTTTTCCTATCCTTTTGGAGAAACAAAACGGTCTACTTTTCTCTACCAAAAATAACAGAATGGAAAATTAATTCCTTTCAATACTAGTGCTGAAAAGTTCTACTTTTCAGCACTGAAATGGGTGCTGGAACTTGTAACGAAAAGTAACATTTTTCAATATTTGTTTTGAACGGTGAATTTACTTAACTCATAGCTGTTTGACATTAACCTCCGGTAAACCTCGTTGGATAAATGTACGACTCGTGCTGAAAAAACTTCTTTTTGCAACTTGTTGCATAAACTACTAATTGAGTAGCAAACACCGGAACAAGACATTTTTGATCTACTTTAATAAAATTCTCATGTACTGCAGTTTCAAAATCCGGTGACATTAGTTTGCACTTTTCCAGGCAGAACAAAAACCTTGTCTCGTGTAGTGCACTATTAGTTCCGAAACATTTAAAAATCTGCACAGACCTAGTATCACCTGCAGTCATGATGATGTTTCCCAAAAAAAAAAAACCCAACCCACGGTACACGTTGCTCACCGAGGCGTGCAGCCAAAAGCTAAAAAGTTGAAAGTTTCATAAATCTCCGGGATGCCACCGCTCCGTTCTGCTTTCGCTGTTGGCAAACTTTTGCTATGATATTCGGGGGGCTGCTGCTGGAGTAAACCGCCAAGCTTAAAAGCAACAGTTTTGACGTGAGCATGAGCCACGTTGAACAGCAGCGATTCAATAATGCTTTTCGGAGATTTTTTTGTTCACCTTACTTTTTAAGAATTTCCCAGTGCAGTGATGGAAATTTCACTGAAAATTATTGATGTTTGGTTTGAATGCAGATCTCAAGCAAATTTCAAATGCATTCAGTTTTTCCCATCCCTGACGTCCAAACTTTAACTTTTTCTTCCGGAACGTCACCTGTTAATGGTATAACACAACCAAACCAGGTCATACCGGGTGGGGTGGCAAGAGGTGCAAAAGCGGAAACGGCGTGAAATTCATTCTCCTCTCACTCTCTGGGAGCATTTCCCAAGAATGGCCACCACGTCGCGACGGACCATAACGGAAAAGCTCGTTGTTGGGTGGTAAAATGGACGCGGGCAGGTAATATGAATAGACATTTGTTATGATTCATTACGGGGACGACGACGATGGCGTCTGGCCACGGTTCTGGCCATTACTTGTTGTCGAGGACACGACGTCGCGCTGACTTGTTGGTGGCGACGTTCTTGACGAGGGATTCGATGGAGGGCAGAAAGGAATGTTGAGGGTAGGACGTAAATAAAATGCAGTCAAGTAAATTAAAGCGATAGAAAAGGGAGGATTTTTTATGGAGAATAAGGCCATACAAATTTGTTTATAAAAATGATGTCTTTTTCTCAGCCCAATTTCAAAGGAAAAGCAAGTTGGTCTAAATCTAAATCGTCTCAAATGATAAATATTGTTAAACGTTCCTTTATCCATCAGTTGACAAAAAATAGGGGGCAAAAAAATAACAAACAAATAGATATTTAAAAAGAATTAGATCTGCGTTTATCTTAAAAAAAATTGCGATTAAAAATAAATTTAAAAAGAACCTACAAATTATAGTCCGATATCAAATATGGTCAGCAATCAATATAGACTTTTGTAAAATTCAGAGATTTTTTGTTCCTTTGTTGACTTCCCAATATTTATTTTTGAATTGTTAAGAGAATTATTTTCAATGGTTTTTTTTGTTTTCTCGAAATTTTCTCGTATTTTATTTTTTTCAAAATTTTAAAATGGTAAAATGAATCACGGTCGATCCCGAGTAGTAAATAACAAGGGAAATGCGTTGAAATTCTTTTCTTTAGTATCAATGCTATAGTTTGATATTCGTGAACCCTCAAGGATAATTGACTAGCTAAATTTGGTATTACACTATTTTTTGGTATTTTTGGTGAATATGATATTCGGATACTAGTTTTTGAATTTTTGTGGTATTCTAGAGTGTTACAAAATTCCTCTGAATTTTTTTCCTTTAATTCTGCATACAAGACATTTCAAATAAGTTCCAAAGGAAATTTGTTAAATCATTAAATTTTCTGAGTTCTCAAATTTTGATAATTATTTTTTTTCCCATATTATTCAGAAACAATGGGAAAATTCTAACCAAATTTGAGAGAGAAGGTCATAAGTATTAGATCAAAATGACGTTTCAAAACGATTTTTTTTTTCATTGGAAGTGAAAAATATCAATTTTCCCTTAAAGAAATTTGTAAAATCGCCTAAAAAATCTCTTAGTCTGATGCACTTTAAATATTTTTTTTGCAATTCCGCCGTGAAACTACTTACTTTTCCTGTTATTCTTGAACGACGAAAAAGCCTACTTTTCTGTACCAAAAACAACAGAATCGAATAGCAACACTATTCACAATAAGTGCTGAAAAGTTGAACTTTTCAGCAATTGTTTCGAAAAGTAACACTTTTTAACATTTTTTTACTCAAGCGATTTATTGACAAAATACATGAAAATTTTACTTAAAATTTCACTCAGTGTGTGTTTTTTGGAATTGCAAAAAATATTGTATGGAACTCATTGCAAAACTTGATTTTTTCAGCACTCTTCGTATTCATCCAACTCGGTAAACCTCGTTGGATAAATGTACGACTCGTGCTGAAAAAATCCTCTTTTTGCAACTTGTTGCATAAACTACTATTTCATAATTGATTTTTTAAATAATTGATAATTTTAATGATCAAGTACTTTGATCATCGAGTGGTAGATATGTTGTTTTTTTTGGTGAACTTATATCCAGTTTCATTTTTTTCAACATTTATTCTTAAATCTGTGTATTATTGAGATGTTTGACAAATAAAAAAATCCAAGAAAAAAATCCTGGGATTTTGAGAGACAAAGAATCTAATTATTAGCCTCAGTTTAAATAATGTCCTGATTCCAGTTATACTACTGTCAAAATCCAAAAATTGATAAACAAATATTTGTCCTCAAGTTCTACTGCTTATTTTTTTTAGTGTCAAAAAATATATATTTTAAATAGCAAAAAAAAAATTTGTTTGCTTCCTTCAATAATGGGAAAAGGTCAAGATCAAAAATTCTAACCATAACTTGTCTTATTAATTTCTCATAAATTCCATAAGAGCAGTCCATATCTAAGCAACTGAAGTCAAATCATTGTCTGAAAAAGAGTTGTTTAGGTTAAATATGATTTTCTTTTTCGAATATATTTTTGTTCAGAAATGAATTTGGATTTTGTTAAAAATATTGAATTTTGCTTGCAAACTCAAAAAAAATCAAATATTTTATACAGCATTTTTCCGAAGAAGTTTCGTAGAGCGTCCAATTTCCCGGGGGTAGGGTAGGGTAGTCATCAATGAGACACTTTTGGTTTTCAACTTTCAACGATTTTTCTAATTTTTTCATCAGCATATTTTAATGAGCATTTTGTTGCATTTTATTTCTTTTAGTGTGTTCAAACATTGACAAAAATATGAGATCGATCCGACATCTACAGCCAGAGTTATTCAACTGTCTCATTGTAGACGCACTTGGCAGGAACAATGAGACAGCTGGAGAACTTTAAATTTATTGACAATTGTTCTGGTCTTGGTTCTGATTAATATTTTGCAGAAAAACTGCATAGGACAGCGAGTACGAAAATGTATGATGATCAATTAACAGCCTGACTGCATGTAAAAAATCACACAACTTCAAGAAAATGTTTTTTAAAATAATTTTTCAAACCGAAATCGTAAATATAATAAACTTAAAAAATATATCTGAGGTATTTTTTGACGATTAATATTTATTTTACCAAGTGTTTGGACAGTGAGTAAAATGAATCCATACTCCACAATCATAAAATTTCGTTTAAACTGGCCTCTCTGACCAGTTTGAGAGAGTGTCACATAAAGTCCTTGAAAATCTAACTCCTCGTGTTTGTTTTACTAAAAAACCTCTCAAACAATACAAAGTAGTTTTATTATGACACATGATTTTCAGGTTTGTAATTGACTTCAGTAGGCTCTTTTTTCTTAGCACAATAACATAATTTTTAAGTTTTAGTAATTCTTCTTGCACAAACTTATTTGAAATATTTAACGCTACAAATTCGATTTTCATCCCATTTGATTATGGTTATAAAAAACGGTAAAAATACAATTTTACTTTGGCGGTAAGGCGTTTAAAAGCTTACCTATCGAATAAGGCGTTCTCGTCCAATTTTAACAACACATTCAAAGAATTTTTATAAGACAGCTGCGGAGTTGTTTGCATCAGATTTTTTATCTCTTTCTAGCAATATTTTTGTGTCATGCGATTTCTAGCTAGTTTTTTTTTATTGACCACCCGATTTGTCAGTCAACATATATCGCAGGGCTGGACAGTTCGAGCTCGATCATTGTTTGCATCAGGACACTGTGACGAGGAGTGCGTTATTTTTGGATTAAATTGTATTGTATTTCACTGGGCCTCGAAAGCCTTATACTTTCTTTCAACTTGCTTCAGTAATTAATATTTCCTGAAATAGATCCTGATAACAACATTTTTGATTTATTGTATATGAACTAAACATTTAATTTAACTGAACAAAATCATGTTGAGGTTCATTTACTATTATTTTCACAGCATCTAAAAAATGGTTCCAAAAAGTTAAGAAAAATGTCTTCCGCTCGAATTTCGGGAATTCCCAGGAAATTTGTAAATTTTTTTCATTGAATTTTTTAAACAGATGCGAAAAAAATACAAAGTTTAATCGGGCTAGAACATTTATTTTCTAACCTGGGTTGTAAAATCGTCTCAAAAGACCAAAGCTTTCGTTTTTAGTGAACCGGCTTTTTGAGCGGTTCGCTCTTTTTTGCCCACCTCTAGTCTAAACTTAGATTTTTCAATTAAAATTTGATTTCAATTAAAAAAAGATTTTCATTGAAATGTTGCATGTTGAATTTTGTACGTCAGCCAGGGGCAAAAAAAAATATAATTGATTCATAAGATTATTTAATTTAATCGTTCATTTTGTTGAAATGCATCGTATTTCAAAACATGACATAATATACAATACATCATTTCAAACAATCAGAATTGTGGAAATTGCACATACTCTATTTTATCCCTCTACTGACCAATTTTTCAAGAATGTTTTTTTTTCCTGGTTAGCTGGTTATTTAATTATTTTCTAATATTTAATGTTTTTCTGTTTTCTTTTTTAAGTATTTCAACATTTGTCATGTTTAGTTGACATAACCTAAAGCTGCAACATTTTTTTTTTTTTAAACATTAGCAAAGTTATATATAACAAGTCAAATCACCGAACCACCACCTCCAAGTTCTTCTTTTCGATGCTTTTTAGAAATTAAAAATTAGTTGAAAATTGATGTTTGGCGATTTGTTTTAGATCGAAGCCTGCTAAACCTGGGTAATTCTCTACCAACTCACATGAAATCGGGAAAAGTTGCCCCGACCTCTTTTCGATTTGCGTGAAACTTTGTGCTGAGGGGTAACTTTTGTCCCTGATCAGGATTCCGAGGTCCGTTTTTTGATATCTCGTGACGGAGGGGCGAAACGACCCCTTCCATTTTTGAACATGCTAAAAAAGAGGTGTTTTTCAATATTTGCAGCCTGAATCGGTGATGAGATAGCAATTTGGTGTCAAAGGGACTTTTATGTAAAATTAGACGCCCGATTTGATGGCGTACTTAGAATTCCGAAAAAACGTATTTTTCATCAAAAAAAAAAAAACACGAAAAAAGTTTTCAAAATTCTCCCATTTTCCGTTACTCGACTGTAAAAAATTTGGAACATGTCATTTTATGGAAAATTGTATGTACTTTTCAAATCTACATTGACCCAGAAGGGTCATTGTTCATTTAGAACAAAATCTTTCATTTCAAAATTTCGTGTTTTTTCTTACTTTGCAGGGTTATTTTTTAGAGTGAACAATGTTCTACAAAGTTGTAGAGCAGACAATTACAAAAATTTTGATGCATAGACATAAGGAGTTTGCTTACAAACATCACGAGTTATCGCGATTTTACGAAAAAAAAGTTTTGAAAAAGTTACTTTTTGCGTTTCTCTTTGTTTCGTCGTCCGTGTCTGTCGCGGGTGACCATGAATGGCCATGATCGATGACGACCAACTTTTTCAAAACTTTTTTTCGTAAAATCGCGATAACTCGTGATGTTTATAAGCAAACCCCTTATGTCTATATATCAAAATTTTTGTAATTGTCTGCTCTACAACTTTGTAGAACATTGTTACACTCTAAAAAATAACCCTGCAAAGTTAGAAAAATCACGAAATTTTAAAATGAAAAAAATTGTTTAAATGAAAAATGACCCTTCTGGGACAATGTAGATTCGAAAAGTACATTAAATTTCCCATAAAATGACATGTTCCAAATTTTTTTACAGTCGAGTAACGGAAAATGGGAGAATTTTTAAAACTTTTTTAGTATTTTTTTCGATGAAAAATACGTTTATTCGGAATTCTGAGTACGCCATCAAATCGGGCGTCTAATTTTACATAAAAGTCAGTGTCTTGCGAACCTTCGTGGTGAACGGACACTAGAGCTGCGGTATTTTTTACTACCTAGGCTCAGAGTTATTTCAAAACAAAATTCATAGTCTTTTTAAAGACTACCTGAGTTATTTTCCAAAATTCTAAACAGTCTTTTCAAGACTAACCCCACCTGAAATTTTGTTGTATTTTACAAACAAAGCCATCTTTTAAGAGAACTTTGCTTGCAAAATGCGTCAAAACAAAGGTAAACGCAAATCTTCTGAAGATTTGGTCGTTACGTCGGTGAAGCGTTTGAACGCTAAACCGGCTAACGGAAACAGAAAAAGAAAACAGCCTCTTCTGAGGTCTGATTCTGATTCTGAATGTGAGGTCAATCCTCCAATTCCATTGACAAACAGTTTCGGTGTTTTATCCGAAACTGATGACAAGGAACCTTCTCCTCGTACTGAGCCTTCTGCCGTCGAGAAACGAGTAAAGGCTCCGCCAATTGTAGTGACTTCCGTCTCCGATTTGGCCAGCTTTCGAACGCAACTGAAGAATTGCAAGGAAACTTGCAATTTGAAGGTTTCGTTCCAGCTTGGTCGAAGAGGAGAATGTCGCTTGTTGACGGAATCTTTACAAGATCACCAAACTTTTGTTGGTTATTTGAAAACCACAAACACAATTTCTACACGTATGAGACCAAGAATGCTCGGCCATTCAAGGCGGTCTTGAAAGGTCTCTCCAACGACTTGTCGGTGGATGAGATCAAAAACGAACTTAAGGTGTTGCTTGGCTTTGCCCCATCCCAAGTAATACCAATGAAGAAAAAATCAAACGGGAATATTTCTCGCTTTGGTTTGACTTCACAATTTTATCTGATTCATTTCAACAGAAATGAAATCAACAATTTGAAACTTTTGGACAAAGTTCAGTTTTTGTTCCATGTACGGGTAAAGGGAGCATTTTAAGAAACATGGCGGTAATGGCCAAAATCTGACCCAGTGCCGGCGTTGCCAGGCATTCGGTCACGGTACTGATCATTGCGCCATGGTTCCAAAATGCATGGTTTGCGGGGATTCTTCTCACGACAAGGACAATTGTCCCGTGAAAGAAGTCACCCAATTTAAATGTGCAAATTGTGGTGGAAATCACAAATCAAATTTTGGGATTGCCCCATCAGAAAAAGGTTTTGGATTCTCGTGCTAAGCATCAGCCGAAATCCAAACCGAAATTTTCTCAAAGTCAGGTTGTACCTGCATCTTTAAATCAAACGTTCGTGCTGTCTCACTCGAACAATGCTAGAAATACCCCTACCGTGGAAAAGTTAGGTAACAACAATGGCATTTCTTATGCTAACGTCGTTTCGGGTTCATCCACGAATTTTAAATCCTCTACCAATCTTTTGAAATTGGGCAGGTACCTCAAATCTCATTTGAAAATTTTTCTGCTGGCAACGCTTTGGGATCTTCTGATCTCGGCGATGTTACGTTTGAAAAATGAGTTTTTGCAAAACTCACTGTTTGGTTTGATTCAAACAATGAGTAATGCTACATCCATGATGGAAGCAATCCAGATTGGATTAAAATTTGCGAATGATGTTGTTCTTACCCTGAAGTTTAATCATGGATCTAAGTAATTCCATCAATATTATGAATTTTAATGCTCGCTCTTTAAAAGCGAAAGAAAATGAATTTTTCAACTTTTACGAGTTCATAACGTGCATGTTGCTGTTATAACCGAAACATTTTTAAAAACTGGCACTTATTTGAAAAGTGATCCAGATTATAAAGTTATAACTAATAACCGAATGAATCGAAATGGCGGTGGAGTTGCAATAGTTATCCACCGTAGTATGACTTATAGCACGTTACGTGACTTTAAGTTAAAAGTTATTGAAAGTTTGGGCATTGAACTTGAAACTTCTTTTGGGAAAATTATGATTGCAGCTGCATATTTGCCATTCCAATGCACTGGGGAAAATAAAAATTATTTCAAAGGGGATTTGAATAAACTTACTCGGCATAGATCTCGATTTTTGATCATCGGTGATTTTAATGCCAAACACCAATCTTGGAATAATTCAAAAGTAAATTCCAATGGTAAAATTCTGTTCAGAGATTGCACTTCTGGTCTTTATTCGGTTTTATACCCGAATGGGCCAACTTGCTTTTCTTCTGTTAGAAATCCATCAACAATTGATTTGGTGTTGACAAATCAAAGTCAGTATTGTGGTCCTTTAGTGACTCATGCTGATTTTGATTCTGATCACCTTCCAGTAACTTTTTCACTTTCTCATGAAGCAGTTACCAGACCCAATAGTTCTGTGTTTAATTACCACAAAGCTAATTGGGACAGGTATCAGCATCATATTGAGAATAATTTAAATCATGATTTTGTTTTAGAAACCAAAGCTGATATTGATTCAGCCTTGGAATCTTTAACTAATGCAATTTTGGATGCTAGGAATATTGCTATTCCTAAAGTCCAAGTCAAATTTGATTCTCCCATTATTGATGACGATCTTCAGCTTCTGATTCGTCTGAAAATGTTCGCCGAAGACAGTATCAACGTTCTCGTGATCCTGCACTGAAGCGAATTCAAAAGATTTGCAAAAGGTTATTGACCACAGATTCACTCTCCTGCGAAATGAAAAGTTCGCAAGAGATGTCGAACAAATTAAACCTTATTCCAAACCTTTTTGGAAACTTTCAAAGGTTCTTAAGAAACCTCAAAACCCATCCCTTCTTTAAAAGATGGTGATAATATTCTATTAACTAATGGGGAAAAAGCTCAAAAACTTGCTCAGCAGTTTGAGAGTGCTCATAATTTCAACTTGAATGTTTTGAGTCCTATTGAAAATCAAATTTCAATAGAATTTCAGAATATTGTTGAACAAGAATTTTCATCAGATGAAGTTTTTAATACGGATCTGAATGAAATAAAATCTATTATCAAAAATTTAAAAATATGAAAGCCCCTGGTGAGGATGGCATTTTTACATTTTAATTAAAAATTACCAGAAGCAACTTTAAGTTGCTTGGTCAAAATTTTCAACAAATGTTTTGATTTGGCATATTTTCCCAGTAGTTGGAAAAATGCCAAAGTAATTCCGATTTTGAAACCGGATAAAAATCCTGCTGAAGCCTCAAGCTATCGGCCCATTAGTTTGCTTTCATCTATTAGTAAATTATTCGAAAGAATAATTCTTAATAGAATGATGACGCACATTAATGAAAATTCAATTTTCGCTGATGAGCAGTTTGGATTTCGCCTTGGGCATTCAACTACTCATCAGTTGTTGAGAGTTTCAAATTTAATTCGAAGCAACAAATCTGAGGGCTATTCTACTGGCGCTGCTCTTCTAGACATAGAAAAGGCATTTGACAGTGTTTGGCATAAAGGTTTGATTGCGAAATTGAAAAGGTTTAATTTTCCGATTTATATCGTGAAAATTATTCAAAATTATTTGACGGATCGTACTCTGCAGGTATGTTATCAGAATAGCAAATCTGATCAACTACCTGTACGTGCTGGCGTCCCTCAAGGAAGCATTTTGGGTCCAATTTTATACAATATTTTTACTTCTGACTTGCCTGATTTGCCCCCAGGATGTCAGAAATCACTTTTTGCTGATGACACAAGCATCTCCGCCAAAGGCAGAAGCCTTCGTGTCATCACAAGAAGATTACAAAAGCTTGGATATTTTCAATTCTTATTTGAAAGAATGGAAAATTACTCCAAATGCTGCAAAACTCAACTTATTATTTTCCCTCACAAACCAAGGGCTGATTTTCTTAAACCAAAAGTCATCACATTATAAAGATGAATGAGGTAAATTTAAAGTGGGAGGATCAAGTGAAATATCTTGGACTTGGTTTTGACAAAAACCTTACTTACAAGGATCACATTGAAAGTATCCAGGTTAAATGTAACAAATATATTAAATGTTTGTATCCACTTATAAACAGGAATTCTAGACTTTGTCTCAAGAATAAACTGTTAATTTATAAACAAATTTTCAGACCTGCCATGCTTTATGCTGTGCCGATCTGGACAAGCTGTTGCTTAACCAGGAAGAAAAACTTCAGAGGATTCAGAACAAAATTCTGAAAATGATTCTGAAACTTCCTCCCTGGTTCAGCACCAGTGAACTTCATCAATTAGCCGAAGTTGACACTTTGGATGTTATGTCCAATAAGATAATTGATGCATTTCGACAAAAATCATTGCAGTCTTCAGCTGCATTGATCCGCTCTTTATATAGTTTATAAGTTAGTTTTAAGGTATCCCTTTTCCCTTTTGTACATGTAGGACCTCCTACATTTGAAATCACTGAATAGCGAAAGCTACAATATTTCATGAATAAATGAAAGTTGCTAGTATTTAAAATTGAGGTGAAAAGTCATCGTTTGTGATTGGACACTCAATAATATTTTAACTGAATGAATGTACATGGAAAAGAAAATTGAATAAATATAAATAAAAAAAAAAAAAAAAAAAAAATTTTACATAAAAGTCCCTTTGACACCAAATTTCTATCTCATCACCGTTTCAGGCTGCAAATTATTGAAAAACACCTCTTTTTTCGCATGTTCAAAAATGGAAGGGGTCGTACCGCTTCTCCGTCACGAGATATCATAAAACAGACCTCGAATTCGTGATCAGGGACAAAAGTTACCCCTTAGGACAAAGTTTCACGCAAATCGAAGAGGGTATAGGGGCAACTTTTCCCGATTTCGTGTGAGTTGGTAGAGAATTACCCTTTTGAATTTTAAATCTATGTTAAAAACATTTTTTTTACAAATGATCAAAAAACAAAGCAAATTTTGTCATTTTTTCCTCATTTTTTCAACTGTTCAAACCTCTTCCTTACCTGCATTAATCACGAGCAGCACCCCCACGAGGGTCCACCAACTGCTGCTAGCCTTCGACAGCGTCGGCATCCCGTCGGCAGTTCTTCGCCGAAGTGTTGTGGTGGCCGCCATGCTGACAGGCCAGCGTGTGACAGCCAACAGCAGCCGCTTCAAGATTCAACAAAAACAGAAACTTTTTTTTCCGTCGCCCACTTCTTTTCCCTCCGCTTACTTTTCCCTCACATTTACTCTGGAGCCAAAAAACCACATCACACACACAGAGAAACACAAACACACTTCACCGAAAGCTGCCTGTTTACTTTTGCTTCTTTTTTTCCACTGAAAGATAACTTTCAACACGCATTCAATTGATTTTCCACTTCTCTTTTTTTTTGCAAACTTTTCCGACTTTTTTATTATCAACTCACTGTCACTTTTTTTTTGTGGGCCACACTGTTTAATCTTCAAACATTGTTGTTTCGCGCATCGCTGGGAATTTCCACCGAGGTGGGGTGGGGGCGGCTGGTTTCGTGGGAAAATTTTCCGATTTTCCTAAACACACAGTCACACTCACGCACAACCGAATTTGCGTGTGCGTTTGAAGCTCGAGGAGAGCTCCGATGATGACGACTTTCTGTGGTGGAAAATTTCGCCTCTCGTTAGTCGCGGGCGAGCTTTTCCTGGGAAATTTTCTTTTCTTGGCCCACAACCTTGCTTGATTGGGAAAGGACGCCAAAGTTTGTCCGCGTGTGGAGGAAAACTTTCGCTCAATACTCCAATCACGTGCGGCTCTTTACAAGTGTGTGTGTGTGTCGTGTTGTGATGAATACCGGTCCGCACAAATGTTAATAAAGGCCACGTGGGTGACACGTCCCACGTGTGATGACAGGTTCGCCTTTCCCAAGAGCGGGGGAAAATGTTCTTTTCTTTTTCTTCCACTCGAGAAGGTTTTTCAGACAACTCAAAAAAAAAAGAAGGAAGAAGCTTCACCAAACACAAACTTTGCTTATTCTCTCATTCTGTGACGTTTTTTCCTCCTCAATTTTTTTCACTTCTTCCAGATCAAACTTGTCCAGTTGTTCCGGAGCTGTGCTGTCGTTTATCTTTCGAGCATCATTTATCTTCCAAGACTGCTCGACTTTTTTTCTTCCTTTTCCTGTTGTTATTTTCCACTCTCGTCCTCTTCTTGCACAACGAAATTTCACTTCATCGAGCAAAAGAGAAGATAACAAAGTGAAGCGGAAGAACAACTTGACTGTTTTCGGACTTTGGTCCGATTCGGCTCGACCTTCGGAGTTTTGTTTGTTTTCCGAGCCCACCCCGAAATCGTGGTGGTGGGGTGGAGGGTTGTGGCCAATTGCTGCGGTTGGTCTTCGAAAAAAAAGGAAAAAGCTGAAACGAAACGAGCGGATAAAAAATGTAAATGATGTGGATTTTCCTGATGAGATTGAGAGTAATTTCAATTTGGGTACAGCGTGCGTGGGTGGGTTTGTGGGTATTTTTTGGGTTTTTTTTTCGTTGAAGGGGGGAATCACACTCCAACAACTGTATCAAACTGTTGGTGGGATTTGAAATTCAAATATCGGTATACTGATGGTGGCTTAAAGTGGGAGGGTTTTGATTTTTTTTCCCCGAAGGGATTTAATGAAAGTGTTGTTAGGTTGTAGAGCAATACTCAATTTGTTTGTTCGACATAACTTGATTGGTTTACTCATGTATATGGTGTTGTTAAAATTGTTGATTTAAGTTAAAGATTAAAAATGTGAGTTTTCTGAATGCATTTCAATTTATTTCAAACTTTTTTTTAAACATTAATTATATTCACATGATTTAGCTCAAAAATTAACTTTCCACAATCATTCGAAACCCAAAAACTATTACCGGCCACTGCCACTTGTAAATTCTATACAATTTTTCAGAGCAATCAAATCTCTTTGCAGTCTTTGGCAAAGTTGTACCCTGGAACACAAACTATCAGCTCATGAGGTTTTTGAAAAATCCAAAAATCATTGAAGGACTCAAAAATGACAAAAACCAAAACGCATCGATTTTACGGTTTTAATCCCATTTAAACTTTGAAGCTGGAGCGCCAGGTCCTGTTGCTCATATTTGGGATTCTGACTCAGTACACCTTGGGGATCATCCCCTGAAATGCCCGTGAAAAAGTGTGATTTTGTTACATTCTACTGTGAGTATCAAACGATCGGGATTTGTTTTAGTACATTGTGAAAATTATAACACAAACTTTTGAAAATACACAAATTTTTCAGAAAACTTCGTATTTAAAAAAAAACTCAAAATTATTTTTTTCACATATTTCATGTGAGGACCTCCGAAAACTACGTGGACACTTTTTTTGGATATCTCTCTTATTTTGAAAATACTTTTTTTTAATTTATATTTATTCAGTTTTCTTTTCCATGTATATTCATTCAGTTAAAATAGGTATTATTGAGTGTCCAATCACAATCGATGACTTTTCACCTCAATTTTTTTGAAAATACTCAAAATTTTCACAAAACTACGTATTTTCAACAAAAAAAAAAACAAAAAAAAATGAGAATTTTTAAAAAGGTTGTTATGACATTCGAAATCTATGAAAAAATTGCGATTATCTGATACCCATATTGTAAAAAACTGAAATTTGAAGTATTTTTCGAAAATACGTAGTTTTGTGAAAATTTTGAGTATTTTTAATAAAATATGTTATTACATTTGAAATGTAATAAAAAATCCCAATCATTTGATACCAACATTGTGAAAAAAAAAGAACTGAAATTTTGAGTGTTGTTTAAAAATTACGTAGTTTTGTATTTATTTTCAGTATTTTCAAAAAAAAAATAAAATTCGAAATGTATGACAAATATACAAACATTTAATACCCATATTACAATAACAAATATTTTTAGGTTTTTTTGAGTTTCAAAATACAGGAAAAATACGTATTTTTGTGAACATTTTCATGTAACTATACAGCAATTCCCCACGAAAACAGCATGAAAAAAAAACAAAAATGCTCAGATCAGGTTCAAAACTTTTTGCAATTTGTGAAAATGTCCGGGGAATCCGATAAAAATATTTCCAGACATAGGCTTAATTTTTTTCCAGACACCGTCAAAACGGCATTTCAA
Source organism: Culex quinquefasciatus (assembly GCF_015732765.1). Lineage (NCBI taxonomy): Eukaryota > Metazoa > Arthropoda > Insecta > Diptera > Culicidae > Culex > Culex quinquefasciatus. Next base: position 34,820,691 of record NC_051863.1, read on the forward strand.
AGTTTCATACGCCCTTTTCATATGTTAGGCTGGATTTTTGAAACTTGTTACTATTTTTCTTTGAAAGGCCAACTTATCATCTTTCATTTGCGTATAAGATAATTGAAATCGGTTTAAATGGCGAGGAGTTATGATTTTTCAAAAAAAGTGGTTTTTGCGAAAATCGACGAAAATGGCCATTTTTCAGACCACCCTAACACGGCGTAGGTCACCCTAATGGCCAAACAAAAAATACGAGTCTAATTATTTCGGCCAGGGAACCCTCAGAAAAATGTTGAGCCCGATCTGAGCATTTTTGTTTTTGTTCATGCTGTTTTCGTGGGGAATTGCTGTATAATTACAATGAATAGCTGCCATCATCCCAATTTACTTTAATTTTTTTATGTTTGCATGATTTTTCATTCGATTGTTGCCAAAGTTTCCCATATAGCCAAAATCCCATAAGCTCTATGCTTTAGTTATGCACGCCTCGGTTTTGCATCCCCCAAATGCGGTGCTTAAACGAGGCATGACTGTATTATTTCAACCTTTATCATTTATTTAGCCGAAAACAATGTAACAAAATAAAAGACAAACAGATTAACAGAAGAGTAACAGATTTTCAAATATTATTTATGACTTGATATAGAATAGCTATTTTTCATGAAAAACATAATTTTTACTTAATTTTTTTATTTCAACTTTAAGTGTCAATATTGATAAGAATTACGCTCTCTCAAAATAATCACAAATTAAAATTATTTGGCTTAGTAATTTTTCACGTTCAATATTTTGGGTTTTGGTATTATAGTCTCCGCGAAAATAGCAAAATTTTCACTGAGATTATAGTTTTAAAACACTGAAGTTTACAGAAATCTCACATTTAATTGAATTATAATGCAAAACTAGGTTAAAGTCATGACCAGCCTAAATGATTATTTTATAATCAATTTTGTTCGATAGTTTGAAGACTTTTTAAGTATTGTTTAAATTTATTTTTTTGTTTAAATATAATATTTAATTTTTTTTTCAACTTTTAGATTTCCATTTTATACGGGGACCATCAAACCAAATTATCAAATACCGGGTAAATTTTGTAGGACTTTGAAAAAATCATTCAAATTTATTTAATCACCATTAAGGCGGTTTAGGATATTTTTCAATGTTTATGTCACCCCCCTCCCTTCAAAGTTGGCCTGAAAAATCAGGGGGCAAAAAAAATATTTTTTTTCGAAAAACTTCAAAATTTTAATGAAACTTAAAGTTTAACCAACTGAAAACCAGTTAAAATACTTTTTCTCGCGTTTATAATCATATTTAGCATGTTTGAACTCAATTGAAAACATTAAAAAATATATAACAGTTGAAATTACGAGCCATGGTTTCACCATTTTAATGGAAAAAGTGTGTTAAAATGGATTATAGCACTTTCTGTAAGTTTTTTGAAAACTTTTTCTTACACTTGTCTATCCAAAAGTTATAAGTAATAATGCCTTTGATTGGATTACGATGTAACACACAGCTGAAAGGAACTCCAAAACACTTTTATGTACCTAAATGAATTCATTGTAACTTGATTATTCACAAATAAACCTGAATTGAATTGAAAAAAAAAAATGCATTTTGCACCTGCCCAGTTGTTTGTTTCCAAAATATCAAAGTATTGATGAAAATTTTATTTTTTGCGAAAAATAAAGTTTTTGCGGTGCTGTACATTGGAATTTCATAAAAATTCAAAACATTTTTAAATATGATTAGGCTGGTACAAATATTTTTAAAAGTTTTTGTCACCCCCCCCCCCCTTAAAAAAATATTTTTACAATAAACTTCAAAATTTTAATGAAAATTCAAGTGCCACCAGCTGAAAACAAATTAAAATACATTCTCCTGCGTTTAAAATCATTTTGAGCATGTTTGGGTTTATTAAAAAATCTTAAGATTTTTTGAAAATTTTCGATGCAAAATCTTTTTTTTTTCGATACAATTTTTGTTTTTGTCAGATCTTAGATTTTTTGAAAACTAATGATTGCAAAACAACTGAACTAGTGTAAAATGCATTTTAAAACATTTTTTCATTTAAATGTGAAGACTATGGCTTGTTGCTTAAATTTTTATATTATTTTATTTTTTTGCCCCCTCCTTGCCCCCTCCAGGGCCGAGGGACAAAAACTTTTTTAAATATTTGCATCAGCCTTATCAATACAGAAAAATGCATTTTAGATTGTTTTCAGTTGATTAAACTGCTATTTTCATGGTAATTTCGAAGTTTTTTTTGAATTTCAATTTGATAAATAATTTCAATATTTTTTTCTATCCTGATTGTTTCCTCAAAAGTCGATTGTATGTACTGCATTTTATTTTTACAAGAATGTTTGCTTTTATTCTGTTATTAAAAATAATTAAATTGAATTGAACAAAAAAAAAAATAAGCAATCTTTAAAAACGAATCACTTTATGAGACAATTTCAAAGTTTGGTTAAAGTCTACACCCAAAATTTCGAGTCGACAGAATCGTTCCCTCAAAATTTATTGAGGGCTCAGCGCCAAAACCGAGAGAATAATGCTACCAACTCACACCACCAAATGGGTTCATTCGCTAATTGAAACAATAAATCTCCAACAAGTGTCATACATCGACATCTGACCACTCCTTGTTCACCAAGCTTTGTGCCAAACCCATATTATTACCCATTGTTGGTAAAGAGTGAGGAGGGCATTAACCACACCGGTGGATTAGGTTGGTTTTTATCTTTAAAAAAATGCTTGAAATATTTTTCATAATTTGTTTACTTTATTACATATATTTAATTTATGCCATTTGAAACAAACAAAACAAATAAGTTTCAAATTTCCTACCTAATTTTCAAAATATTGGTGTGGAGGGTGTAGTAATTCATGTCACTCTTTTTCTTTTTCAAAACTACCCTTCAAAGTAAGTTTGTTCCAATAAAAATTCACAATTTTTATGGTAAAATAAGTGTGATCAATTGCAAACAGTTATAGATTATTTATTTTTGTATCATTTTTAGTTTGTGGTTAACTAAAGATTCGGTTTAAAATAATTTCATTACGTTGACGTTGGGCTGCCATTCCTAAAATCGGTGTCGCAGTCCTGCGATTGACATATAATATTTCAAACGTTTGAAATATCTATCAGACAAATTTAAATGGCTCAAATCAATTTGAATTTTGTTAAACTATTTTCAACATTGGTAAAATAGTTTTACCATCGAATTAACTCATTTTTTTTAAAACGTGTTCAAACTTCAAAATCAGATCAAATTATTCGCTCTACAGCATTACCTTGGCGTTCTTGATTGCGAGATTCCTACACCCAGAACTGGGTATCGGCACACGAGAGGATAAAGAGCACGATTCGGTAGTAAAATGGTACTGTGTGCGGACGGAGAGGATAAATCCCGAAATTACCGAGAGTACTTTACTCATGGTTCATCTTCAAAAAAAAGTTCATCTATCAAAAAAAAAGTGCCGGCACCGAGACTCGAACCCAAGACCTTCGACATATTGAACCGTGCCGGGATTCGAACTGACGACCTTTGGATTGTTAGTCCAACTGCCTATCAGCGACTCCACCGAGGCAGGACCCAGGGGGACGACTCCTGCTCCTGGACTGAGCTAACAACCTAACCTTTTTAGGTTAGTCCGGGGCCAACATTTACTTCCCCGTCCGATGGAAGGCGTGATCAGACAAGTCTCGTCTCGAAATGTGCCACTGGGACCGTCTGGGATCGAATCCTTGGCTCACAGAACAGACAACATAATTATTAATTTTCAATTACTCTTCGAAATTCCCAGTGAATTTTAATTGAGTTGCACTCCGATTGATGTTCCATTGCACTCATTACTTGAATGCAATAGTATCGCATCTTCAATCAACATTCCAGTGACTGACTTATTTCAATGTTTCTCCACTCTGCAAATTCCCCCCGGCTTTTCCGCAATAAAAAGCTAAATGAGTCGACGATTTTGTTGACATGTACGCCATCATTACGATCGACGCACACACCCCCACTCCGAGCGCCGCACAAATAAATCTCACTTTTATCTCAATCGAAGAAGTTTCATTCCATTTGCGACCCCCCCGCAGCATCCGCCCACCCACCGAGCGAGGATCGACGTTTTCCATTCAATTTCCACCAGCCACCAGAAGAGGGGGAGGGGGTGGGTTAAGAAAAGCTTCCCACGATGACTGATGGACTCCGCTACAAAGAAGCTGTGAATTCCATTTACACTCAAGTTGGGGGTGAAGCAAAAAGGAAAACCGAACAAATAAAATGAAAATCAATTTAATAGCTTTTCCACGGTGAGGGTGAGGGGAAAACTAGAATGAGCACACGCGTAGAAAGGTGAGTCGATACCCACTCACACGACTAGCGCTGCAGATGTGGTAGTGTGATGGAAAGTGCCATTGAGTGCCGAGGAGGTGGCAATAAATATAAATAAAATGCTTGTATTTTTTGTTCGATTCAGGCCGAAGGAGAAAGGGGTTTGTTTGGTTTTTTTTTCTCTCTTTTCGTAGCGCGCCCCAGCCAGATTGTTTCTGCGAGGAGGATTCGACAACCGTGTGTGATGGGATGGGGTTGGTAATCTAAACCGAGGAGAGGAGATTGTGTGCGTCAAAGATGCTGGGGTGGGGGGATTAGTGCTTTAAAAAATTAAGTTTAAGCATAGAATTAATTGCTTCATGTTTAAGATATTTGAACCTAATATTTATTTTTTCTGATATTAAATCAAGCAAAATCGAGTGTGCTGATTTTAATCTAAAAAAAAGTATCCATTGTTCATGAAAGCTGAATTGAAACATTTCAAAATTAATCAAAACTTTTGTCACTTAGCTTAGAGGAATAGGGAAAAAAAACGAAAATTGCCACAATATTGATGTAAAATATTTACTGATCAGTTGATTATCGTTTTTGAATAATGTTTATAGTTAAAATTATAATAACTAATAAAAATGCCTTTCTTTTATTTTAAGATTAAAAAAAATGCTTTTCGTTTGATTGTTAGTTTGCTGATTTATCACTATTTTATCAAACATGATAATTTTCATAAAAATCTTGTGAAATCTGTAGTTGACTTAACATTATTTGAGAAAAAAAAATCAAATTTTATTTGTTGAAAATCTAAATAGGTTTAAAGACTAAATATCAAACAGAACTGAAATCTGTAAAAAAAATATTGTGATTTGCATAACAATGTTGTGGCTTCATAAAAACATTTTTTACCCAAACATAAACTTAAAACAAACCTTGTTTAGTAAACTGAATAAAACAACATCATACCTTATTATAAAACTTTCAAATAATTGTAAAATGGGTACAATGATACTGAAAATAAACAAAACTATGTAGGACTATTTGAAATAATTCCAGGTGAAAAAGCTGCATTTCAAATTTTCACGAAATCAGGATGTTTTTAAGTTTTTTGCGACTTTGATTTTGAACATATTTGCAGCAACTTATGTAAAAATAAAACAAACGAATATGAGATTAATGGAAAAGTCGAAATAATTCCTTTCTTTATGTGAATATTAAATTTTTTTTCCAAAAAACTTCAAAACATGAATAGCATTGTATGACTTGTTTGAATCTATTGAATTTTGATTTCTTGTGAAACCTCAAAGTACAGTTCTGCAACAAGTTTTATTTTTGTTAATATTCTGATATTTTGAAAACTTATAGTTTCAACAAAAATGGATAAATGAATTTTAAAATACTTTTTTTTTAATTCTAACGTGAAAACCATAAGTTGTATTTCAAATTTTTTTATGATGAAGCTTTTATTTTCAATTGCAAAATGCAAAAAAAAAATATTATGGGCCAGGTAATTTTTTTTTTAAGTTCTACAACAATATTTTAATTCAATGGTACAAGCTTACATAATAGTTATATTTTAGAACTTTTGCAGTGTTTGTCGTTATTTTCAAAATCTGATTTTTTCAGATATTTTTTAGAAATTTTTACAAGTTTTACTCTAAACTATGAAAAATTGGATTTATAGCTTCCTATTGAAAATTGTGGGCCGAATGGTGATTCAATACGTAAGTTCAATTCTTTGCTGGGTCATATCTCAGCAACCAAAGGTCGGATTAACAAATCCCAAAACAAGAAAATTGTAGAGAAATGATACAACTTTTCGAATATGTTTGTATAAGGTCAATGATTAACTTTTTTTTAAATAAAACTTGTTTTTAATGAAGATGTAAACCTTAGAATGGCTTTGACTCGAAAATTATGCCTTTCACAAAAAAATCAATGTTTGGTAGTTTTTTTCCAAAAATCTCTTTTTAAGCTTGAAGCAATTATCAGAGAATTTTGAATCAAGACTAACATTTCAAAAGAGCCAAACAATCAATATTACATCCTTTCAAAATTTAAGTCTTGATTCAAATTTTTTTTTAATATTTTTTCGAAAAGATTAGAAAATTTAGACATTAAAAAATTGTGGGTTTGTTTTAGGTGAGACTTAGAAAACATCAATTTTCCTGTTTTTGAATCTTTGCATGGCAATATCTTAGCAACTAAGTATCAGCAAAGTTCAAAAAAGCAAACTATAGAGGATTTTCTCAGCCTTTCAAAAATATTTTTTCAGGAGTTGGCAAATATGTACACTAAGGCCGTTACAATTATTTTTTAAAGTTTATGTCCCACGACTCTGATCAAAGTCGAGGGGGGGGGGGGAAATAAAAAAGCTTAAAATTAAAATTACAAGCCACGATATCAACATTTGAATAAAAAAAAAGTGTTTTAAAGTGCATCATACACCGTTCCAGTTGTTTCGCAATAAATAATTTCCAAAATTTCTAAAAACTGACGAAAATTTTATTTTTCCAAAACAAAAATCTTTGAGGTGCTGTACATTGTAATTTCTTAAAAGTTCAAAATATGTTTAAACGAGTCAAAACATGTTAAACATGATTATCAATGCAGAAAAAGGCATTTGAGATTGTTCTCAGATGATTGGACTTCTATTTACATTGAAATTTTGATATTTTTTTGAAAAAATATTTTTTTGCCCCCTGATTTTTCGGACCAATTTTTTAACTTCAAAACGGTGAACTTTATCAAAATTTCAATAAAGAACTTTTTGATTGAAAATTTAATTTTACATTTAACAAATTTTTGCGACCAAAATTTCGAATTTTTGAAAAGTTCATTATTAATTCAAAAATTTATAACTCGGTCAAAGATTTTTTCCCATTCTGGAAATTTCTGAAAAAAGAAAAATTTCTGATAAGTGAAATGGGAAATTTATGAAAAGTGAAAAATAAAAATAGTATTTTTTTGCAAATCAAGTTTAAGTGAAAAAAGTGAAATAAAAATTCAAATTTTTTTTAACCATGTATGGTTTTTTCAGTGTAGTCCTTATACATACGTAAAATTTTGCCGAAGACACCAAATTGATCAAAAAATTCTTTCCAAAGATACAGGTACAGATATCGAATTTTCATAAATCATTTTGTATAGACAGCTGTTTAATTTATATGGAAAATAATATGGGTAAAATAATGATGCAAAATGGCTTCTTTGGGCAAACCGAAGGCACCAAAAAAGTTTCAGCCGGATTAAAAAATACAAAAAAAAAACAAATGACCGAAATCTCAGCGAATTGCTCATTGATTTAGTGTCTAGGGCAAATTTGTAGGTGCAAGGATTTTTTGAAATCCATTTTTGAACGTTTCACGTTTTTTTATGTTTTAAGGGAAACCGCAGTTTTTGTGCCAAACAGAAGTATGGACAAACATTTTGCTAACGAGTTTTGATTTTCTGATAAAAACATGTTTTTTAAACAAAAGTTTCAGTACATTTTTTTTACTTCATTCAATTTTGCAAACGAAAAGTACTTCAGATTTTTATTGATAAACTGAGCCGATTTCAAGATTTAGCCACTTTGAGTTTAATTTAAACTTTAAAATATCCAATTTTTCGTTTTTTTAAATATTGTTTATAGAAAAGATCAGACAATTTTAGATTGGTCCTCTGGTTGTTGAAATACAGCCAAGAAAATTGAAGATTTTGAAGTCTAATCCAAATATTCCAAATTTTTTTTTATACCAATATTTCAGCCACTAATGGTAAAATGTTCAGTGTTGAAAAATTATGTTTTTTAAAAAATTGTAAAATAAAACGAAAACAGATTTTGAAAATAGATTTTTTTTTAGAAAAGGTTATTTAAATTTTTTTTAAGTAGTCCTCATCAACATCTAGAACTTTGCCGAAGACACCAAATCGAACAGAGATCAGTATTTTTTTCAAAATTTCAGAGAACTGCTCATTTTTATGTAGCAGAAAAAATACCTTGCGTTTAACTAAATATATGCATTTTATGCTGATGTTAGACCTTAATTCCTATCCATGGTTCTCATTTTCGCAAGCTTTCATGAGCGAAAGCTTCTCTCGAGAAAACACAACTCCAACACAACAGAACCACCCGGGATGTGTTTGCCGTTGATTTTGCGGGGCCCCTTTCTACGCCAGCAGAACCCATTTCAGGATTTTGTTTGCTTTGGGATGGTGGCAGTTGGTGTTCTTCGATGTTGTTTTTTTTCTCTTCTGTTGGGTTATGCTACAGTGGAAAAATACAAGAGGAAAAAGGTTAGCAAAGCTCTTGTTGGTTTTGGTTAGTGAAAGAAAGAGGGGGGGAGGGTGAGGGGTGGAATAAAATATACTCGTGTACCTAATAAGCTTAATTTATTTACGAACACAGCAAGCATTTATTTCACCTCGAAAGCAATCAAGTGCAACGGGGAAAAACAGAACCAGGGATAAAGTTGGGCAGTGTTGCCAGACATTACTTTTTTTATGAAAGCATAGTTCTTTCTTGTATTTTTTGTGACAATTTAAATCTAATCTTAAAAATTTTCAATTTGAAAAATCACCTTTCAAATAATGACCTTCCTGGCAACCCTGACTCCAACCCGTGTCGAATCTGACCTCGGGTGGGCTGGAAATTTATGGTTCGCTTGATTGAAAATAAAGAAGAGAGAACAGGTGTACATTTCGTCACTCAATGTCCAGCAGACCGGCACTGTTTGCTCTCGAGCTGTGTATCCGGATGGAAAAGCCCAATGTCAGCTAGTTTTTTTTTTGGGTGGCCTCTTTGTTTCACCTCCGTAGAAGCAGTACCCGCATCTGCGAGAAAAGGACATTTTGCCGTCCCACACTCAACAAACAACGGCAGGCAGCAACAGCAACAACTGGCAACCATTTCCAAGAAAATAAAGACACCTTAGAATCTAGCATCACCTCGTTCTCCCTCTCTAGGAAGGACAACACGAGAGTTGAGCTTTGTGTCAACGAAGAGCTTTCTTGGGCCCTGGAGATGGTATGGCGTCGCGTGGATGGTGGCCACTTAAGCTCGAGTACTGCTAATGACGCACCCGGGCTAACGATCGGCACTCGCTTTTGGGATTCCAGGAGAAGTTGCAAAGTCGGTTGGGATCGATGACTTTTGTCATTGTTATTATGAATTCTGTTTCAGCAAAATGTTGATAAAACTAATTCTACAGATCGTAACCCATTTTGATGACGATTTACATGAAAGCCACATGGTTTGATGACTTGTGAAAAATTGTAGGTTATAGTGAGGAATTACTAAAAAAAAATAATAATATTTTAAGAACAAAAAAAATCATTTTAAAAACAAAGTGTGGAATTTCCATAACCCGTTTAATTTATTTTTAATATGCATTTGTGGGCCATAAAATCAAGTTTTCAGTTACAAAAAAGTTCGGATAAAAGTTAATACACAAAAATGCATTGCAAAAAAATGACATGAATATAAAAAAAAATCATGCTATTGAAAATTTTCAAAAACAGTTAGTCAAGATTTTCAAAACGGAATTGCAATATTTTTTTTAATATTTTTGATAAAATTTATCATTCCCAAGTTATAGTCATTTGGAGGGTAATTTCAAGCTGAACAAACGATTTTGTTTCGATACCGTAAAACGGGGTGATTTTGATAGGATTTGTGTGTGTGTGTGTGTGTGTGTGTGTGTGTGTTTTTTTTTTTTTTTTTTTTTTTTTTACAAGGTCGGAATCTGCTACCAGACACCTGAGAATTCATTCCTCAGGTAGTGTGGGGTTAGGAAAACAAAAAAAGAGTTTTCCCGACCCACTAAACCAGTCCCTTGTCCCCCCGGGACCACCTTTCGGTATAACTTCGGGGGGAGGCGTTGCATTTTCTGCACTAGTCTACTTACAGGATCCATGCCGGGTGCTAGAACCATTTCCTGTCCTACATACATATGAGTCCATGCGAGGGTTTAACCGCGCCCAAGAATCGCGTTGCTTTTGATCGGCTAGTCATATGCAGCCCTCTCCTTGGACCATCCCATCGAGACGTGTACCGATTTGGTAGAGCCAACCGTCATAACGTGCTCTCCTTCACAGCCACACTCGTGGGTTCTCGACTCCTGTGACCATCGAGACGTGTACCGATTTGGTAGAGCCGACCATCATAACGTGCTCTCCTTCACAGCCACACTCGTGGGTTTTCGACTAGGCTCCTAGTCGTTCCTCCTCTGATCGTCTCTCCATTTCCGCTGGAGAGCCGAAGTGATCTGCGTCACCGCTCCGACGACCGCATTCCACTTGGCGATGTCGCTGCACATTCTTCGCACCACATTATCCGGGCTGGTGTCCGCTCCGATAATGGCCAGCATTTCGCTTCGCGCTGCCTCGAAGCGAGGGCAGGCGAACACCACGTGCTCCGGTGTTTCCTCGCAATCGACGCAGTCCGGACAGAGAGGAGACTCTGCATGTCCAAACCTGTGCAGGTACTTCCTGAAGCAGCCATGGCCCGACAGGAACTGTGTGAGGTGGAAGGTGACCTCTCCATGCCTTCTGCTCACCCACGTGGATACGGACGGGATAAGCCGATGCGTCCATCTGCCTTTCTCCGTGGTGTCCCACTCACGTTGCCACCTTGCCAGCGATTCGGCTCTCGCAGCTTCCCGGATACCTCTCGTGCCTCTCCGGGTGTAGCGCACGATGTCCTCCTCCAGTGTGATGCCGATGGGGATCATTCCGGCTATGACGCCAACTGCTTCCGACGAAATGGTCCTGTACGCGCTTGCAACCCGCATGGCCGTCAGTCTCTGCGTTCTGTCAAGCAGCGCTCGATTTCGCTTCGTCCCCAGCGCCGTCCACCATACCGGTCCGCCGTACCTAAGTATGGACGTCGCGACACTTGCCAAGAGGCGGCGCCTACTGCTCCTGGGTCCAGCGTTGTTCGGCATCTTCCTCGACAGTGCCATGATCGCCTTAGCCGCCTTCTCGCAGGCGTAATCGACGTGGCTGTTGAAGTTCAGCCGGTCATCCACCATCACCCCGAGGTACTTGAGCGCTCTCTTCGAGTGCACGACGTGTTCTCCAACGTGAATCTGGGCCTGCTGCACCTTCTTGTGGTTACTAACCAGCACCATCTCCGTCTTGTGGTGAGCGATCCGCAGCTTCACCTCGAGCATCCAGTTCTCGATCATTGCGATTGCCTCCATAGCCAGCACTTCGACCTCCTCGACATTTTCGCCGGTTACCGTCAGCACTATGTCGTCTGCAAAGCCAACAATCTCTACGCCGTTGGGTAGTCCCAGTGTCAACACTCCGTCATACATTCCATTCCACAGTGCTGAACCCAGAATGGATCCCTGCGGAACTCCCGCGCGCGTGTGTGTGTGTGTGTGTGTGTGTGTGTGTGTGTGTGTGTGTGTGTGTGTGTGTGTGTGTGTGTGTGTGTGTGTGTGTGTGTGTGTGTGTGTGTGTGTGTGTGTGTGTGTGTGTGTGTGTGTGTGTGTGTGTGTGTGTGTGTGTGTGTGTGTGTGTGTGTGTGTGTGTGTGTGTGCAACGAACCAAATAGGACCACGCGGTCGCTTTTTACAAATTGAGTTGTTTCCATGTATTTTTTTTTTTAGATCTACATTCTATACATGCAAATAACTCGCATAGGCATTTGGAAGGTGTTAGCTCTGCCGAGCTTCGGTGACCCATTTCTACGCTGGCTAGCCGAGCGCGAGGTACTTCAGCTTTATCGACAAGCCCCGCCCTGAAGAACGTTTGCACCAATCGGATTCAAACGTTATTTAGAACTTCCGAACCCTTGACAAATGGACAAGGACCCAGCGCGTATATAGTTCATAGTAACAGTATTCCTAATTCCAGTTTTAGCTCACCAAGTCGCGATGGCCTAGTGGTTAGCATTTTTGCTTACCAATCCAAAGGACGGGGGATCGAACCCCGACTCGAGCGACTTTGATTTTTCGTTCATGATCAGGAGTTTCAAGATTTATGTTTCCTATGCTTTCTCGGAGGGAGCAGATGGGAATCGAACCCAGGACCATTCGCTTACAAAGCGAACACCGTAACCAGTCAGCCACGGCCGCTCCTGGGTGATTTTGATAGGATTTTTCTGCAAAATTAAGAGAACAAATTAAATTTGTACGGATTGCTATGAAACCATACTGGCCATAGTAGAGAAGTCTTCGAAGTACTTCAAGAAGAAGTTTTCAAAAAATGTTGAAAAGTTCAAAAAATTAGTTAATAAATTAGTTAAATAATTGAGCAATTCTTTCAGATTTCCGTCATTCGATTTTTTTTGTATTTTTTAATCCGGCTGAAACTTTTCTGGTGCCTTCGGTATGCCCAAAGATGCCATTTTGTATCATTAGCATGTCCATATAATATTCCATAGAAATTTGGCAGCTGTCTGTATAAAAATGATGTATGGGTAATTCTCTACCAACTCACACGAAATCTGAAAAGTTGCCCCGACCCCTCTTCGATTTGCGTGAAACTTTGTCCTAAGTGGTAACTTTTGTCCCTGATCACGAATCCGAGGTCCGTTTTTTGATATCTCGTGACGGAGGGGCGGTACGACCCCTTCCATTTTTGAACATGTGAAAAAGAGGTTTTTTCAATAATTTGCAGCCTGAAACGGTGATGAGATAGAAATTTGGTGTCAAAGGGACTTTTATGTAAAATTAGACGCCCAATTTGATGGCATACTCAGAATTCCGATAAAACGTATTTTTCATCGAAAAAAACACTAAAAAAGTTGCAACTTTGCCGAAGACACCAAAGCGGTCAAAAAATTCCATCTAAAAATATAGATTTTTGGAATTTCATACATCTTTTTTGTATGGACAGCTGCCAAATTTGTAAAGAAAATTATATGGACAAACTAATGATGCAAATTGGCTTCTTTGGGCATACCGAAAGCACAAAAAAAGTTTTGGTTGGATTAAAAAATACAAAAATTAAACTTGAAAAAAAGAACGATTTCGTAGAGAACTGGTAATAAATAAATTGTGAAAACTTGTGTTACGTGCTTTGTATTCAGTTTAAAATGCAGTATGAATCAATCATTTTATGAACAAGACCAGTTTTAACTATTTTACCCTTAAATTTAAATGTGTTTTGTTAAGAAACATATTAACTTAGATAACTAAGTATAATTCCGGAATACATAATAAGACTTTTCCATACAACTATTTATTTAAACACTATCCAAACAACTTTTTTCAAAAATAGGATCTTGTGTGGCCTATCCCAGTGCATGTTTTGAAAATAATAACCTTACCATTTTACCAGTTTACTGTAATTTTCATTCAGCCCATTTCCGAATATTTTAAATAGCTGAAAACAAGGGTCCTGATTGCTCAAAATCAACCACTCCATTCGCGAGCACAAATAGCAGGCGACGCGATACTGCCCTGATGAATTCCTACCATTTGTCACTTTTACACCATTCGCTCCCGAACACTCTCTATTCTACTCTCCTTCTCTCTCTGATCGGCTCAGTCTCCGAACGGCTCCGGCAGGCCGATCGTCTCCGATCACTCTTAACTGAAAACATTTTTTCTCTGATGCAATGCGTTATACTCATTGATTTGGGTTGCTTAAAATCAATGTTATCAATCAAATTTTGCATTTATTTTGATTTTATGACATTATAGACATCATTCAAAGAAATTTCCACCAAGAAAAAATCAAATTGATGGCAAACTGAGGACGTGAAGACAAAAAGACTGCCGCGCTGGCATTTTGTGAGAATGGCTCTTCGCTGAGCATGGTAGTGTGTGAGTGTCGTCGAGCGACGGAGTAGGCAAATATTTTCAAGATGTATTTGTTCGCTGAGTGAACAGTTCGGGCCACTCGCTGGCTGCTTGCGAGTATCATTCGCTCATGAATGCTAGCGGGTTGGAATAGGCGACGAATGGATAGGCAATGAGTGAGTGGTTTCTGTTCATTGAACCGAAAATCAGGACCCTTGGCTGAAAATGGAATTTCAGTTATTTTTACAAAATGCCGCCGAACACAGAAATAAAAATCAATTTTTAATTTATTTTAAGCAATCTTAAAACTGCTGTTCTTGCTTAGATTGAAGTGTAGATTATCACAAATTAATATTATTGAGCTAATTGAATAATTTTTAGCTTGAAAAACATAGCAAATATAACGAAAACATAGATTTTATGACTGTTTAAAAAATTCACGGGAGTCAAAAAATAGTTAAACCATTCCCCGGGAAATTCAAAACCCGGGAAAATTGACCACCGTTGTTCTACAAAACGAAATATTTTATTATTTTTGTATATTGCTAGAACTTTCAATCGTTTTGGTTATTTGCTCACTTGGATAGTTTACGTGGTCTCTGTATTTTTTTTCCAAATGTTGAATAAAACTTGTAAACAATCTGCTAATGTTTACTGTGTTTTTATGCATTTGTAAATGATTTGGAATCACGAACCAAACAAAAATATTTTAAATTTTTAAAAAGTAACTATTGAGAATAGAATTTCAAAATCAATTATTTACTGTTGCAAAAAAACAAAAACTGATCTCACCAATACCAAATTGATTTTTGAACAAATCTCTATTATTATGTTGTGTTATTATAACAAATAGTCTGCGTGTATTAATAACAAGGTATGACCTCCTTTCCAAAAAGTTTCAGCCATTAAAAAATACGAAAAAATAGTTTTTGGTTTTTGTCGAGAATTACTCTACCACATTTTTTTGAATGCATATTCAAAATTATTTCCAAATATGGTTTTTGATTTATTTTTCCGAGCATTTCTTTCAAATCAATAAAAAATTATTTTAAAAAACGTATCATGGTAATAAACAATTCATCCATCTTGCACAAAATCTCAATAGTTGGCTCATTTAGTACAAAACAAAATATCAATAAATCTAGTTTTAAAGCCAGTAGTTCGAAGAGATCCTGTAGAAATCCGCTTAGCATTCTTCTTGTAATATAATTTAAGATTTGTTATGCGTCGTTTGTCAACATCGAGTTTTTATGATAAAAAGTTTTATGTTCCTATTTTTTTATAGTCCTGGCCATTATATACAACTTTGCCGAAGACGCCAAATCGATCAGAAAATCTCTTTCGAATATTTTCACAGTACTGATGTATAAGCAGCCTTCAGATTTCTTTGGAGATACCATGATGCCGAGTAAAAATGTTGAAAGATCTTATTTCAATACCAAATATTCAAATTTTATCCATGAAAATAAAATAATAATCACAACTGATCCTTCAAAAACCAAATTTCGCAATTCGCTCTGGACTTTCCCCATAACGGTGGGGTCTTCTTAGCACGACAACCCCCACCCTTCATCCTCCCCCATTTCTCAACCCCCGCGATATAGGCTGCCGTGGGAACGAATTGGTAAATTACCAATTGTGCTTGGTGGGACACGTCCATTCACGTGGCAGCAGCCCCGGCCGCGACGATGGACCAGAATAATTGAGCTCGCTGATGGCGTTACAAATTGGCGCAATTGAATCCAACGGGGATGGCGTTGGCGATGGCCCTCCGACACCACCCACCTTCTGTCGTCCTGCTGACCCAAGATGCTGAGGGCTTTTGAGTGCAGCTGGACCTGTTTTAACTTAGAATTACCGGCGTTTCGAGAAAACAAATCTTGATGATTTCTCGCATCGAAGCTAACACAAATTTACAATGATTGCAATTTTTATGATTGTTTCAGGTAAAATTCCAAGATCAAAGCAATTCATCACAATTTGAAGACGCTCAAAATTTTCCTCCTCCAACAAACCAAAAACGGAGCTGCCTCTAAGTGCATTTTACCACTAATTGGCTCCGACGTTGACGTGCTCCCCGGGATGGCTCCATTGAAAAATAGATTTCCTTGCGAAACTTCCCTGGCGTCGCAACCTCAACCCCAACCATATCGACACGACAATAAATCTTCGTTAGTGTGATCATCTGTGGCGAACACGGCTGCATGCATGGATGCATCCTCCTGGAGCATCTTGGGTGTGGTCAAATGAATGCAAATTGCTGATGGATAAAAATGATAGCCCATGAAACTGGTATCCTTCCTCGCTTCTGACCCCCTGCTGCTGCACTTAGGACGATCCCAATGTTGTAGCAACGGTCCTGTGTGCTTTTGTCTGAGAATTTCTATTTTGCATCTGCAATCATACTGGGCACACAGACACACAAATACAACCGCACGTGATAAAGTGAGCTGCACGAGCCACGTGACTAAACAGGGTAGGGGTGTCCTTTGCAAAATATAAAAAAAACCTTTTTTCTCAGAAGTCCTAAAAAAATGTGATTTGAAAATCCATGTATGTCATTTATTTTATAAGCAAGCTATTGAAAAATTATTTTATAAGCAAGCTATTGAAAAATTATTCGATTTTTTAAACATGAACTATAGATGAAACCATACAAAAAGTTTGAAGTCTAGCTATTATTGAGAATGCTAGTACCGTAAACCAGGATGACATTGCATGACATTGTTCTCTACGATTTCTCAAATCGACTGTTATAATCTAATCTTATCTAATCAGTTATGATTTTTGAAGAAAAAAAAAACGAAAACCGACACAAAAATAGTTAAAAAAGATTTTTGTAGCGAACTATATTTGCAATCTAAAAGCATTTTACAAATTTTTTTCTGATAAAATGTACCGTTTTCATGTTATTGCTACTTTTAAAGAGCAATTTCAGCTCGAAACATGAATTTTTAGGTACTTTTTTCTCGACCCTCTCCGATTTCAATGAAACTTTGTAGATATGTTATCCTACGCTTATATCAGCCATTTTTGTTTCACTCGATAACGACATTTGAGGAGGGCGTGAGTGTTTTAAATATTTTTTTATTTCGTAATTTAAATATTGTGGTATCTCAAAGCCGTTGCATCGTATCAAAAAGTGGTCAGAGACAAACTTGTAGGAAATTTGACGCGCTTTCCGAAAAATATTCACTGAAAGAAAAAAAACACTCCAGTTTTATGAGATTTTTTGGTTTTTAAGTTTACTATCTAGGTTACTATACCACACTGAAAAAATATTTAGTTTTCAGTTATGAGCAATGTAATTAGCTTATATCTGTAAGCCCACACATCCAATTAAAATGTGGTCAAAGACAAACTTATAGCAAATTGGACGAGCTTTCCGGCTAAAATATTTTCGAGAATGAAAAATCAAGTCTGTCATATAGAAATTGCAAAAAAAAACCATCAAACACATATTTTTTCAACATTTTTATTTTTAAAACCGCTGTAACTTCACAAGGATTGGACTGAGGACAATGGTCAATATCGAGACTTTTATGTAAAATTGTCTGGAGATTCGACTCTCCAAGTTCGGTTTTTGAAAATTTTGACGTTTAGAGCACTTTTGAAAAAAAAAACTCTTTCAGTAAATGATTTTTGTATTTTTTAGGTGAGTTGCTCCATCCTGCATTTTTCATGAGTCTTTTTTAACGTCTTAGGCTATTTTCACAAAAAATTTGAAGGAAAAAAAAAATCGTGGGCTCACCTTCAAATTTGACTTTTAAACTTAAAAATAAAAAAATCTCATAAAAGTGGAGTGTTTTTTTTCTTTCAGTGTATTTTTTCGGAAAGGCCGTCAAATTTCCTACAAATTTGTCTTTGATCACTTTTTGATACGATCCAACGGCTTCGAGATACAGCAATATTTAAATTACGAAATACAAGAATATTTAAAATACTTACGCCCTTCTCAAATGTCATTATCGAGTGTTACTGGCTCCATATACACAAAAATTTCTTATATATGCCTAGGACAGGCCTGCCCAACGTCCGGCCCGTGGGCCTGATCCGGCCCGTGAAGCCATTACTTCCGGCCCGTGACGGCTTTTCAAAAAAGTTCTATAACCGGTCCTTAAGGCTGATCATGAAACATTAATAAAATAAATTGATTGTCTAACAATTTTCTTCATGTTTGAATTTAATTCTTATAATTTCTATATTGATATTTTTGAACTGAAAATGGTGCAAGAAAACAAAATTATCCATTTCGTAAAATTGTGAAATTTATGAAAAAAAACTTGGATTGTTTTATTTTTTAATTTACAAAATGACGCTAAATTTAAATTTCTTTCATTTTTAACAGTTTTTACCTCACAATGATTTTTTTCTATGTTTAATTTTCTTTTAAAATAAATAACTAAGCAAAAACTAATTTATTTTTCCAGAACAACTTTTCCGTGATAAATTTTTTGTTTGAAAAAAAAAAGCTTAAAAAAGCCAATTATTCGTACTGATCGCTGCAAATTTTTTAAAAATATTAAAAATTTCCCAAAATTACTCAAGAAATTATGGAGCAAGATATATTTTTCGATACAATTGGAATTTCTAAGAATAACGAATTTGAATAAAGGTGTACAACAAGGTTTTTTTTTGTAAAAGATATTCGTATCCAAATTTTCTTTGAATAAATTTCATCATTATTATTGATTTTTTTATATTGTAGTGTTGAGGAAATAAAACTTTTAAAAATTGCAATGACCATTGAAATTTGAATATTTTTTTAAATTATAAGGTATTTAATTGCAATCGTCAAAAACTATAACTATACAATTTTAAACAAACAAAAATTAATATATGTCAAATAAAAACATTTTTGAAAGTTATCTTTGTGTTTTATTCTTAAAATCAAGATATACTTTTTATTTTTTTCAACTTTTATCAAATATTTGATCCGGCCCGCCACTGCTTCAGAAAAATCAGATATGGGCTGCTGGGCCAAAAGGTTGGGCACCCCTGGCCTAGGATAACATGTCTACAAAGTTTCATTTAAATAGGAGAGGGTCGAGAAAAATGAATCTAAAAATATTGTTTTGGGCTGGAATTGCTCAATAACTAAGAGATTATTGAGAGTATGGAAAAAATTAAAAAAAACTTTCAAAATGCAATAAATGACGAGAAAAAAAAACAAAATCAGTACCTCAAAAATTAGAATAACTTTCAACAAGTCAATTTAATAAAAAAATAAGGTTTGTTTTAGTTAAAAATTTGTTTAAGCTTCAAAAAATTATTTTTATTAATAGTTCGAGAAATTTCCCAAAAAATGCTTTTTTTTCACCAATCTACAAAATCTGATTTTGCACTGAACTTATACACATCGAGTCAGAATCAAATACAGAGCAAATATCTGTGAGTAGGGATGAAATCAGAAAAAAGATACCGGTAACTGGGGTGAATCGGGACTGCAGTCTGAATAGGGACAGCAGTTTTTTAAACACTCAAAAGCTTGCGATTTGGACATCGACATCGGCATCGCTCCTTTTTTGTTGATCTGTGTATGTTCTATCCGAAACTGATTTAAAATATCAAAATATTATGCAGAAACAAGCCTAAATCAGCTGTCCCAATCCGCCCCATGTGTTCCCTTTCGCCCCAGATGACGATAACTCGGATTTGTTGAATCCGGTCCAGTTTAGTTCAGTTTAAACCTCACTTATTCTACGTTGGACATCGTCTTAAATCAAAACATTGTCTGAAGTTGAAGTTTGGCATTTTTTTCAAAAACTCAAAAAGAAGTTTATTTCAAATCCTTTTGCGTTCCCTTTTTTTCAAGAATTAGAGAAACCAGGAAGAACCCTCCCTAGAACGCTAGGAAAAGTTGCCCCAAAGCTAGTCACGAACGACGGATAATTCAATCAGAGTGCCGGCTAAAGACGGCTGTATGACGAAGCTCGATGTTTCTCCGGGATGATGATTACGTGAGCTGCAATTTGCAATGCAACTTGACAGAAATAGACCCTTCACTCGGATTACATTTCTTTCCCGCTCTGTGAGTGTGTGTTGTCGGTTTTGTCAACGTTTGATTCAATTACCATGTCTTTTTTTTTCTTGCTCAGCTACAGACGTTTAAGCTCGTTCACGGCATGTCGGTCCCATAGCCAAACCCAAAAATTCACGACCTTTGCCTCCGTGAACTCCTTCTGGGAGTCGTGAGCCAAACGTGCGATCAATGAACGCTTGAGATGGGAGGAAAAGCTGTGAAAACTAGCTGTCAGCTGGTTCCTCGAGGGGCTCATCACAGCAGTGTGGGATCAACCTTCCTCTCGAATGGGATTGGAGACAGACAGACGAACGGATATGCGACTAAATGATGGCTCAGCTAGTGCCCAAGTGACAGCCACTCTATCACTTAACACGCACACACACACACAAACACTCAGTCAGCCACACATTTGTGTCATCATTCGTGAAGTGAGGGTTTTTCCTCAAAGGGGATTTTTCCTCAAAGCTGGTGGTACTTGCCAGACAGACGGTTCGCTTCATGGGAAAAACGGAATCGTGTGGTTTGAGCATTTTCCGGGAAAATGCAATGTTTTCCGGGTGTGCTCTTTTGCGAAATGTTCTGAGATGTGAAAGCAAGAAGATTGAATATGACAGTACATGGGAATTAGGTTGAACGAGTCGAGGAATGCAATTTACTCATTGTCATTGAAGTTGAGGAAAAATCACATAATCTAAATTCAAGAAATTAAATAACTGAACATGAATCTAGAATCAGAACAAACAATATTCCCTCCAGCAAGCAAATCACCATTCGCCAACAAGGGCCAAACTCAAACAATTCATCGGTGATTATTCCATTCGATCACCGTCAAACTCGAACGACTGCCATCAACTCCCGCGTGAGATGGTGCAATGAAATGGCGAAAACTTGCTCCCTCCTATCACTGCACGAGAGAATGGGCAAATCGACATCGTCCCACACGTTTGGGAAAAAAGCGCAGTAAAATCCGTTGTTGCCCCCCGCTCAGAAAGCCCTAATCGAGCCCCATCAATCGAACACACCTCTCTTGGGTGAGGGAGAAGCGAGGGGCTTAGAAACAAAGCAACAACAACAAAAAAGCTAGGTGGTGGAAAGGCAGTAGAAAAAAAGCAAGAGCCTCTTTTTTGGGTGTTGAAGTCGTAATCCTGGAGCTCTAAATGGAGAGGAAACTCGTGGGTCGCGCCGGGTGATGAAAAACGATGTGATCGACTCGTATTCGGCAGGGTTGAGCTGGGGAAATGGCTAGGGGTGGTCGACCTAGTTTTGAACTGAGATTTTGGATAGAAAAGGTCTGAAAAAGACTAAAATATATTATGTTAACACTTTGATATTTTTACAGTAAACATCACAACTCTTTGAGTATTCTTTTAGGCAAAAAAATCTTTGCTTAACTTTTTTATGTTTTCCTAAGACTCCGGTTTTCATGAATATTTTGAATTTCATTTTTACTCACATTGAAACGTGTCGTGTAATGGCGATCAACATATGAGCAGTTCTCTAGGATTTCGGTCATTCCATTTTTCTGTGTTTTTTAATCACGCTGAAACTTTTTTGTTGCCTTCGGTATGCCCAAAGAAGCCATTTTGCATCATTAGTTTGTCCATATAATTTTCCATACAAATTTGGCAGCTGTCCATACAAAAATGATGTATGAAAATTCAAAAATCTGTATCTTTTCAAGGATTTTTTTGATCGATTTGGTGTCTTCGGCAAAGTTGTAGGTATGGATACTGACTACACTAAAAAAAATGATACACGGTAAAAAAAATTAGTGATTTTTAATTTAACTTTTTATCACTAAAACTTGATTTGCAAAAAAAAACACTATTTTTTTTTGATATGTTTTAGAGGACATAAAATGCCAACTTTTCAGAAATTTCCATGTTGTTCAAAAAATCTTCGACCGAGTTATGGATTTCAAAATCAATACTGATTTTTTTCAAAAAATCGAAAAATTGGTCGCAAAAATTTGTCAACTTCATTTTTCGATGTAAAATCAAATTTGCAATCAAAAAGTACTTTAGTAAAATTTTGATAAAGTGCAACGTTTTCAATTTAATTTTTTTTTCAATTTTGAGAAGTTAGATATGTCGCATGATTATGTTTCTAATGAAAAGTCATGTTTTTATTCTCTTACTGATGTTAGTATATAGAACAATAAATGTTTACTTAACTTTTTTAGTAAAACTTTATGGAAAACGTAGTCGTTTTATATTTTTAACATAAAGTTCAGGTGAAGACCTTTCCAAAGCACTATAAAACTTTGAGTTTTGGTCATGTTTTGCATAAGATATAAATTTTACAAATTAATTGTAACGCATTTTGCTCGGATATTTTTTCGTTCACCCCCTCCCCCCCCCCCCGAGCCCCGCCCTAAAATACACTAATTTGCATATTTTTCCTTAAAGTAGACATTGTGACGATTCCAAAACACTATAAAACATTGAAGTTTGGTGCTATTTTGCACATTTCCCAAGCCTGCAAAAAATTACTGTAACGCATTTCGCAGGCTTCGGGTTTTGACTGTTAATAAATACTGATTTTTTTCAAAAAAATCGAAATTTTGATCGCAAAAATTTTTTGACTTCATTTTTCGATGTAAAATTGAATTTGCAATCAAAAAATACTTAAGTGAAATTTTGATAAAGTGCACCGTTTTCAAGTTAAAGCCATTTTTATGTAATTTTTTTCAAAATACTCGCAGTTTTTCATTTTTTAGAATTAGTGCACATGTTTGCCCACTTGCCCCCTAAAATTATAAAAATATCAATTAAATTAATCATCTCCCAGAACACCATGTAGCAGTTATTGATCAGTCCGCCTGTGTGCTTCTAGCAGATGCGGCGAATGAAGCTGATGTAGGTAATCTAATCTAATCTAATCTAATCTAACCCTAGCGCAGCCAGTCTTTCGAGGGCATCCTGGAAAATGCCTTAGGTTGATTAACGCCTAGCATCCTCTTGTCATTATTAACAATTGCAGTGCCCCAATGCAATAAATTGCTTTGAAACATCACAAACGTTAAAGCGGCCAGGCCAACTGCGTAAAGTTCACCGCAAAGATGATTCGTTGAATTGGATTGAGTTTGAACACGAATGTTCAGACAGCAATACAGTTCTGAATTTACAGGGAGGAAGAAACGTGGGGATCCCCCGCTCACGTTCCTATTTGAAAAAGCAATGAATCGTTGGGAGCACCATGCTAAGAAGTTTTGGTGCTCCGGGACCCTCAGGGATGGGACATTGTATTTCCACAAATGCCCTGGACACTATTTGCCATGGTTATAGCGCCACAACTCGCTCGATGTAGGTAATCTCGAAAAATCTCGAAAACACAAAACTTTAAAATTCGATATCTCTGGAACGAAACATATTCATTTCTGTCTATAAGTGATTCTTATGTAAAATTTGCCGGGAAACACGATGGTGAGGTCAAATAAAAAAATAAATTAGGGTGGTTTGAGATACGGCTGTTCAAAGTTTTCAATTGTGCAATACAGGTAGAAAAAATAAATAAATCAACATTTTGATCACGGAAATGGATTCTACGTCCGATTTCCTTCAAAATTGAGTCTAAGACCGACCCTCTAAGATTTGTGGTTCCTGAGCTATCGCCGTTTGAAACTAGGAGGTTTGGTCAAAAATCGCCAAAAAGTCGATTTTTTTGGGGAGGTACAAAAATGGAGGGGGTGGTTTGGATGAAACTCGGGATTCTTGCATGTTTTGACAGTATCAACAGCTCTGCCAAATTTGAACAGGATTGGAGAGGGTAATTTTCAAATGCTGTTCCGCTTCAGATGGAATGACCCATAATCAATTTACAAAGGTCAAAGGACCTTTTTACAAGATCATTCAAAATGGGTCCACGGGCAACAAAAAATCTCCTCGCAGGCCAATTTTTTTTTTATTTTTTTTTTTTTTTTACTTTTGATTGATGGGTACAACCTGATACAAAATATAAATCAATTCTTCTTAGTTAGTATGTTAGTAAGTCTTGAAACTAATATTACACTTCTAGATTTATTTTACATTTAGGTTTATACAAACTTAATTAAAACAAATCTCTCGAGGATCAGGATGGACAGGAAAAGAAATTTAAAAAAATGTCCAACACTGTCAAAAAACTCAAAATGAATTAATTTATAAAAAAATATATACCTACTGCTAAAATATTTTCCAAAAACCGTACCGTAGTTTACAATCGATTAAACTTGTTTTCAATAAAATACAATTTATTCAACATTTTCCTAAAAGAGCACTAAGCTAGCAAAATCTAAGGAGCGGCCGTGGCTGACTGGTCACGGTGTTCGCTTTGTAAGCGAATGGTCCTGGGTTCGATTCCCATCTGCTCCCAACGAGAAAGTATAGGAAATATAAATCTTGAAACTCTGAACATGAACGGAAAAATCAAAGTTGCTCGAGTTGGGGTTCGATCCCCCGTCCTTTGGATTGGTAAGCAAAAATGCTAACCACTATGCCTTCGCGACTTGGTGAGCTATGACTGGAATTAGGAATACTGTTACTATCAACTATATACGCGCTGGGTCCTTGTCCATTTGACAAGGATTCGGAAGTTCTAAATAACGTTTGAACCCGATTGGTGCAAACGTTCTTCAGGGCGGGGCTTGTCGATAAAGCTGAAGTACCTCGCGCTCGGCTAGCCAGCGTAGAAATGGGTCACCGAAGCTCGGCAGAGCTAACACCTTCCAAATGCCTATGCGAGTTATTTGCATGTATAGAATGTAGATCTAAAAATACATGGAAACAACTCAATTTGTAAGAAGCGACCGCGTGGTCCCGTTTGGTTAGTTGCACACACACACACACACACACACACACACACACACACACACACACACACAGAGCACTAAGCTAGCAAAATCTAAACTAAGAAATATGTTACCTCCATGCACAGGCTTATGAATTGATCTCAGTTGAAAGATTCTCCCAATCTCTGAATTGCAAATGTAATATCTTGGAACAGAACTGTTAATTTCTAATAAATTAAAAAAAATATATGAAATTTCATTCAAGCAAGTTTTTCCTCCCTTATTTTATGTATAAATTGAAAAAAGTGATGCAACACAAACATAGCGTCAAGCCTCTTAGGCGTCATCCATAAAGTATGTCACGCTAAAATCGGCCAAAATTAACCCCCCCTCCCCCCTATGTCACAATTTGTCACGCTGGCTCCAACCCCCCCTCGAAAAGAACGTCACGCTGTGTCGGACCCCCCCCCCCTTCACAATCTAGATTTTTTGTACAATCTAGATTAAATTTTCAAAAGGTCCTATCTAAATAAGAAACCCATGACTCATAGGTTGTTTTGAAAATTTACTTAAGCAATTGTTGCATGATTTATAAATGTAGGATTATTTTTTTAATTCGGTATTCAATCGAGGAAGTTATTGTATTTTTAAAGGTTGTGTTTGGATTTTTTTAAATATGATGATTTAATTATTATCAAAAACTGTGTTTCTTAAAGCTTTGTACCGTGTTTTATTTATGAGTGGGTTGGGTGAATAGGGACAGCTGTTTTAGCAATGTTGCGGCCCAATATTTTGATATTTTTGAGTGGTTTATGATAAACCAGATTCAGAGCAACGGAATGTGTACATCCATTTCCAAATTTATTTTTTTTAACTGCTCTGAAACGTGCTGTCCCTATTTAAGCGGTATACGCACTTCGGAAGGAACCGGTCAAGAAAAAAAATCAAATGGGCAGCAGCGGCAGCGCAAGCAAATCAGAGAGCGTAAAGAAAAGCCCCAAGAAATCGCTCCCTCTCCTTTGTTCTGCTGTTCGTAAAGCTGTTTCTTGACCCCTTTCCGATCTGCATACTAGCCTTTAGACTGTTGTCCCAATTCGCCCCAGATGACGGTAAAGTTTATCAATCATTAATTTTTTTTATATGTATTTTAAGACTGAACTTCCAGTATTCAAGAAATAGTTTAGCGTGACGTCACAGTCTCACAGACCCCCCCTCCCCCCCTTGTCACACTTTGTCACGCTTGTGACAACCCCCCTCCCCCCTAGAGCGTGACGTACTTTGTGGATGACGCCTTACCCTTATTTTTTGATTTTTTTTCTACGAAAATCTTTGCTGCACTTATTGCATGTTTGTTTTGTTTCATTTTCGGTATTTTATTTTGAATTTTACTTTTTTTTACTTTTTTCTAATAGATAATATATAATTTTCCATACAAATTTGGAAGCTGTCCATACAAAGATGATATGTGAAAATTCAAAAATCTTTAAAAGTAACTTTTTGATCGACTTGATGTCTTCGGCAAAGTTGTAGGTATGGATACGGACTACACTGGAAAAAATGATTCAAAGTAAAAAAAAAATGGTGATTTTTAATTTCACTTTTCGTCACAAAAACTTGATATGTAGAAAAACACTACATTTTTTTTTGATCTGTCTTAGAGGACAAACTTTTTCGAAATTTCTAGAATTGGCAAACAATTTTGATCGAATCATGATTTTTTTAATCAATACATTTTTTTCAATTTAAAATTTTAAAAATTATTGTTTCCGAAAAGATCAGAAAATTTCACGAATGTTTCATATTTTAACATTGTAAATCGGACCATAAGTTGCTGAGATATTAACATAAGAAAATTGTGGGTTGTTTGGATCAGACTTAGAAAACATAAATTTTCCTGTTTTTACACCTTTGCATGGCAATATCTCAGCAACTAAGAGTCGTATCAACCAAGTTCACAAAAGCAAAATATAGAAAATTTTGTCAGCTTTTCAAAAAAAAAAATCCAGGGGTCAAATTAAAAAAAAAAACGAATTACTGCGACAAATTTGAAAAATGTTTTCAAAAAATTGCTATTACATACTTGAAAACGGTGAACCTTATCAAAATTTCACTGAAGTACTTTTTGATTACAAATTCGATTTTACATAAAAAATGAAATGCAATTTTTTTGCGACCAATATATCGATCTTTTTTTTCAAATGTATTGATTAAAAAATCATAACTCGGTCAAACATTTATTACCCATTCTAGAAATTTCTGAAAGGTTGAAATATGATGTCCTCTAAAACATATCAAAAAATAAAAAAAATAATACTAGTGTCTTTTTGCAAATCATGTTTTAGAAACAAAAAGTGAAATTAGAAATCTCAAAAAAAAATGTCACCTTGTATCATTTTTCTTCAGTGTAGTCCATATCCACACGGAGAAAAAAGAGTTCCCGAAATCGTGAACAAGCTTTCATGAAAATGGGAACCACGAACAATGTGTTCAAATCCCATGGTACGTTTTTGGAAATCGTACCATCGGATTTGAACACTTTGTTCGTGGTTCCCATTTTCATGAACGCTTGTTCACGATTTTGGGAAATCTTTTTTCTCCGTGCATACTTAAAACTTTGCCAAAGACACCAAATCGATCAAAAAATTCCAAAAAAAGATACATATTTTTGAATTTTCATACATCATTTTTGTATGGACAGCTGCCTAATTTGTTTGGAAAATTATATGAACGAACTAATGATGCAAAATGGCTTGTTTGGGCATACCAAGGGCACCAAAAAAGTGTCAGCTGAAATTATTTATGAAATCTCAAAAGAAAATTAATAATATTTTGATTAATTGCACAAAATCAACAGTTAGCATAAAACTCCAAATTAGATCACATATTAAGAATACATACGGTACTGGTTTTGCAATCTTATGGCTATGTTTCAATTCATTTCAAAACACTTTAAAATTTTATAATTTGAATGATGAGATGTTCTAACTAGGTCATCAACCCCTTTTTGAATCGTTCGACAAGCACTAATAGTTCAAAATTAGCCTGCCAACCCTTGTTCATTGTTTTTATTTCCTTACTGCCTGTATTCAACTGGGTGTAGTAAATCCCACATTTCCAAAGCGGGTGGCGTAGGCGGTCTTAGTATCACCCCAAACACACAAGCAAAACGGCCATAATCGTAATGTAAATATGACGAAAAACAATAAACCAAGTTCTTC
Organism: Culex quinquefasciatus; assembly: GCF_015732765.1. Taxonomy (NCBI): domain Eukaryota; kingdom Metazoa; phylum Arthropoda; class Insecta; order Diptera; family Culicidae; genus Culex; species Culex quinquefasciatus. The sequence goes on from NC_051863.1 coordinate 34,848,755, forward strand.
TCTGTTGGTCGGCACCCCCAGACAGAAGCCAAAGCACTCTCATAGATTCTCCCTCTGGGATGATACCGAGCTGGCGTTCAGAGTGGGCTGGGGGTGAACTAGAGTTTTATTGGACAGGAAATCCGGCCTTTTCCCCTCTTTGCATGATCCGCTTCCATTTAGAGCCGGCTCTAAAACAAGTCTCGCCCGGCCTTCGACTACCGGGAACTAATTTTACAACCCCCATAAAAAGAGGTGGAAAAGCGTTTTCCGTTTGGAAGTGCTTTTTCTTATCACGCTGGTGGCAAACCCGCAAAAGTTTGGGGAGGGGTCCTTTGATGTGGGAGTGGGTGCCCTGTTTCCTTCTTGAACAAAAAACGAGCTTCTTTTCAGCTTTGGCGTGTTCCGGAAGTGGTCCTGGCTGTACATAACCAGGAGCTCTCTCTCTCTCTCTCAAAGGAATCGTAACAAATGGCTGGTCGAACGGTACACCAGCGAACGCGTTTGCCGATGTCATTGGCCAAATTGGTCCAAAGTGTTTCGAATCAGATTCGGACTTGAGCCAAGCGATATCTCGGGGTTTGAAAAGGGTACCAGTTGTTGGTAAATTAATTGGTGGATATTTGGGGAGCTCCCTGTGCGGTTTGCGCAAATTTTAGATAACATCGAAAAATTTACCTTTTCAAGGAAGGACACTGTCCAGAGGGAAAAGTTTATCGAGATCGGAATCGAGGAAATTAATGATGTCTGTTTTTGGAGGGTTTGTAATAATTATCAGAATTGAAACGATGCTGGATGTCTAAACTTGTATATGGAAGGTAATGCTTTCTCTAAACTCTCATTTTAAAGTGACAACAGTTTGAAAACTAAGTTTTGTTTGTATAAGTTTGGTTTCCAATCCAACCAACCAAAGTTAGCATAACTTTCTCACCAACATCCGTTTCCATTCATAAAACTAAAAGCAGACAATTTTCTTCGAACTAACTTGGCATCAAATCCAATATGGTTTCCAACTTCTCCCCACCCAAGTCCAACCTTGCACCCCAGCGTGGTGGCACAATGTTGCTTCAATCAGAGACAACCACAATTGACACTGCTTGACCGCAAGATTTATCTCCCTGCACTGCTGTCGGGTGCTGGTGCTGCTGTTGCCAACCAAAACTAAACCCCTGGTCACCTCCGGCTAACCCCCCTCGTTGAACCGGTGCCACACGACCAAAGTTGGCCACCCTGGTGGGGAAGATGTATTGAGTAGCAATTGACCCGTTTGTCGGCTGGACTGGTCTGCTGTCTACTCTCCAGGACCAACTTTTTCAAGCCAAAACCTCCTCTCCTCCAGTTTTGCTCGAGGGGCTTACGGGACTTTTGGTCAGATAGATGTTCAAATCTGGACAGACTGTGGCCTCTGTTCGATTTTGTTTTATGGGGTGGAATTGTTCGGTTTTGAAATGTTTCAATTGTTCTAGTAAATCCTACAACTGGACATATTTTTTTTAATTTACAGATTTTTAAACACTAAATGTTACTGCTACATAGAATCTGACTCTGACTTCAAATTTAAACTCTGACTCCTGACTCTTGACTCTTGACTCTTGACTCTTAACTCTTGACTCTTGACTCTTGACTATTGACTATTGACTATTGACTCTTGACTCTTGACTCTTGACTCTTGACTCTTGACTCTTGACTCTTGACTCTTGACTCTTGACTCTTGACTCTTGACTCTTGACTCTTGACTCTTGACTCTTGACTCTTGACTCTTGACTCTTGACTCTTGACTCTTGACTCTTGACTCTTGACTCGGACGTGCCTCTTGACTCTTGACTCTTGACTCTTGACTCTTGACTCTTGACTCTTGACTCTTGACTCTTGACTCTTGACTCTTGACTCTTGACTCTTGACTCTTGACTCTTGACTCTTGACTCTTGACTCTTGACTCTTGACTCTTGACTCTTCACTCTTGACTCTTGACTCTTGACTCTTGACTCTTGACTCTTGACTCTTGACTCTTGACTCTTGACTCTTGACTCTTGACTCTTGACTCTTGACTCTTGACTCTTGACTCTTGACTCTTGACTCTTGACTCTTGACTCTTGACTCTTGACTCTTGACTCTTGACTCTTGACTCTTGACTCTTGACTCTTGACTCTTGACTCTTGACTCTTGACTCTTGACTCTTGAAGATTTATCGAATCAAACAAACGCCCAATGTCACCCCATCCCACAGTACCATTTATCTTCTGTAAACCTTTTCCACCCTAGCACAACGAATCAATACCACGCGTGAGTGTATGTGTCCTGATTGAGCATTGCACAAACAAAACCCATTATGGGGCAAGCCCCCCAAGCTGTGGTCAGGGCTGTTGGCAAATTACTGCTCCGGGTCTCGTCGGAAGATCGATGCAGGCCTGCAGGCCCGCTCCGAACTACATTCCTAACCCGGGATCTCCCATCATCATCAACGTCAGGCCAGTGTCACCCCACAAATGGGACCAGCTCAGAGGAGCAGTGGTTTACTGGGTGTGGTCACGAAAGTAATTGCTTGTTGGTGACGAAGAGTGTTATTTATGGGTTGAGTATGAGAACACTCGATTGCTTGGGACTTTGTCCTGAAAACACTTTCATTGTAACTGATTGCATTTGGGGTGGGGTGCATAATGGAACTGTCCATTTTGTGTGACAGCATTTAAAAGTGTCAATTCTTGGTCAATAAACTGGATAGGCTTGGATGACCCTGTCTAAGTAAACGGGATAATTCCATTTATTTGTGGAATACAGCTCACAAAATATAACAAATAACAAATTAATGGCCCTCAGCATACTTAAACTAAGGGAATAAACATTGTTTTTGGGGTAAAAAAATGGCAAAAAATAAAACTACAATTCTGAATATGAAAGTAAATTTGTTTGAAATTTAAAAGGAAAACATTTTTATTTTCATTAAGCATTGCCAATTTTACATAAAACTCTGTTGACAATTAAATTCAACTTAATCACAATTTTGTTCTGAGCTTAATTTTTTTAAAGAAATACTCAAAATTTTCACTAAACTACGTCTTTTTGAAAAAAAAAAAATACTAAAATTTAGTGTTTTTTCAAATGGGCATAAAATAATTGAGAATTTTTCAGACATATCAATAGATTTTTTTTTGCAATGACTCAAAATAATTACAAAACTACGTACTATTGAAAAATACTGTAAATTTAGGTTGTTGTCAAATATCAAAAAATCGGATTTTAAACTATCTGAAATTTTAAGATTTTTTTGAAAGTTAGGCCGATGCAGAGGGGAGACAAAAACTTTAAGTAAAATTTGTACTAGCCTTGGTAGTTTTTTGTAAATTTCAAGTATTTTCAAAAAAACTAACTTAATCCACCTATGTGGTTGATGCCTTCCTCACTTTTTACCAACAATGGGTAATATGAGTGGTTTGGACACATATTTCAGCTATTTTTTTGGATCCAGAAAAATAAGTACACAGATATAACTCGAGACAGGGTTGCCAGATTATCAATGTTGTGGACTCGTTGAAAAAGATTTTTGATTACCTTACCAACGATGGGTCGGGTGATGGATCCGGACATCGTTTACATACATTTAATTGAAATCCAGCATCAAAAAAGTACATAAATTTCACATAAGTGCTCATAACTCGTGACAGGTTTGCCAGATCTTCAATGTTGTGTACTCGTTGGAAAGGTCTCTCGATTACCTAACCAACGATGGGTCGGGTGATGGATCCGGACATCGGTTGCATACATTTAATTGAAATGCGGCTTAAAAAAATTACATAAATATCACTTAAGTGGTCATAACTCAAGACAGGGTTGCCAGATCTTCATTGTTGTAAGCTCGTTGGAAAGGTCTCTCGATTACCTAACCAATGATGGGTCGGATAATGGATCCGGACATAGTTTACATACATTTAATTGAGATCTGGCTTCAAAAAAATACATAAATATTACTTAAGTGGTCATAACTCGAGACAGGGTTGCCAGATCTTCAATGTTGTGGACTCGTTGGAAAAAGTCTCTCGATTACCTAAAAAACGATGGGTCGGATGATGGATCCGGACATCCTTTTCATGCATATAAATGAGATCCGGATATATGTGAAAACACATTTTTATGCATAACTTTTGAACTAGTTATCGAAACTTCAAACAATTCAATAGCGATGTATGGGACCCTACACCAAGTCAATTGCAACTGGTTTGGTCAAAATCGGTTCAGCCAGTGCTGAGAAAACTCAGTGAGAATTTTGGTCACATACATACATTCACACACACATACACACACACACACACACACACACACACACACACACACACACACACACACACACACACACACACACACACACACACACACACACACACACACACACACACACACACACACACACACACACACACACACACACACACACACACACACACACACACACACACACACACACACACACACACACACACATACAGACATTTGTTCACTTTTCGATTTTGAGCCGATATGTATACATGAAGGTGGGTCTTCGAGCTTTTAATAAAAAGTTTATTTTTAGAGCAGGATTATAGCTTTACCTCAGTGAGGAGGGCAAAATGTGTTATTACTTTTAAAATATATGAACAATCCCGATCATTTGATACCCATACAATAAAAAACTTGAATTTTAAACATTAAAAAAACGTAGCCTTGCATTTTTTTGTATTTAAAAAAATGTGTTATTACTTTTGAAATGTATGAAAAAATCACGATCATTTGAAATATAAATCAATCATATTGGATTTTGTTAAATGTATAGTATTTTCTTCGAAAATACATATTTTTTAAAAATTTCGAGTGCTTCCAAAAAAAAAAATTATTGCTGATTTTTTGATACCCATCTTTTTAAATACTGAAAATATGAGTATTTTTTCGAAAAAACCTATTTTTGTAAAAAATTTGAGTATTTCACAAAAAATATTATTGTTTTGGAAATGTATGAAAAATTTCCGATCATTTGATACCCATACTGTAAAATACTGAAAATTTGAGATATTTTCAAAAACACGTAGTTTTGTGATAATTTTGAGTAATTTCAAGAATGTTTGTTTTAACTTACGAAATGTTTGAAAAATTCCGATCATTTGATATCCATATTGTAGAAACTGAAAATATGTAGTTTTGTGAAAATTTTGAATATTCCACAAAAAATATTATTGCTATCGAAATGACTAAAATTTTTCGATTTTTGATACCGATAATGTGAAAACTTAATTTTTGGGAATTGTTTTTTTTTATTTTGAGATTTTTTTTTAAATTTATGTTATAACTTCCGAAATGTATGAAACAACCCGATCATTTGATACCCGCATAGCAGAAACAACAATTTGGAGTATTTTTACAAGCATTGCATTTTAAAAATACAGGAAAAATTAGTATTTTTGAGAATCATTTTCATTTGATTATAATTGCATTAGATTGCTTACATCACCCCGATTACAAAACGCTATAATTTTTGCCTTCCTCACCTTACTGAGGAAAGGCTATAAAATCACTCAAAAAATGAACTGTTTAGTTAGACCTCCTAGACCAGGGGTGACCAAAGTATGGCCCGCGGGCCAAACGAGGCCCGCGAGGTGATATTTTGTGGCCCGCGGACCCATTTTGAATGATCATTTAAAATGGCCCGTAGACCACTTGTAAAGTGATTTTATACTTTTTCAAAAATAAGGTTTATTTTAAACTTTTATATGCTTTTTTTATTTTTTGTTAATTAAAAAAACCTATTATTTATATTGTGATCCCCACTTTAGGATACAAATAATTTGTTCAAAAAATTTTATAATTAAAACAATTTCACACGTTTCAATGTACGTGGAACTAGTAAATATCGTCAAAATGTTCATCAAACATTTTTGGAAATATTTAAAAAAACGTTCAAGTTTGACTTAGAATTCTGTAATGGTTGCAAAAATATAAGTTTTCTTCATTAATTTGCAAGCCATAATGACCCTTTTATGAACTGACCCTCAAATTTACATTGCACTTCAGGATTCGAACGTAGATAACGAATCTGATTCACTACCAACTGATTCAGGCAGACAAACGGACGATCAAGTTTGTTGCAAATATCTAACAAAGCTTTCGGAGCAAAAAAATATTTTCAAAAAACTTTAAAAAATTAAACTTAAATGCAATCAGCTGAAATTTATTAAATATGCATTCCTTTGCATTCGAGCATGTTGGGGTTTACTAAAAATAATTTGAATTTTAGTGAATTTTCGATAAAATAAATAAATGTTTTTTCGCTAGATTGGTTTATTTTGTCGAATCTTATTTTTTTTAAATGATTGCAGTTTAACTATACGGAAGCTAAAATCATTTTCTTACAATTTTTTTCATTGAAATGTTGAAATTCTGTCTCTCAAAGATTTTTCATTAGCCACACTTTACTTATAGATATAATTACGCCGTTAGAAGAATTGTTCAACATGTAATGTAACCATTTTCGATACATAAAAAGAAAACTTTTTTTTTTGAAAATTTCGGCTAAAAACTTTTTTTTTCAAATACCTGAAACAATAAAATAAACAATACCGATAGAAAACCGTTATTTTGTGGATTCTATTATTTTGAATTGACTTTTTTTAAATAACAGAAATTAAATCTTTTGAATTAAAATAGCGCAATTTATTTTTTTAAAACCTTTTTTGAAAATTTGGCCCGCAAGCTCATTTGAGCTTCAAATTTGGCCCGGCCTCCAAAAACTTTGAGCACCCCTGTCCTAGACCTACCTTCATTTGTACATATCGACTCAGAATCACCAGCTGAGCAAATGTCTGTGTGTTTGGCTGTATGTAGACATGTGTACCAAATCAATGTCACTGGAATATCTCGTCACAGGCTCAACCGATTTTGGCCGGAATGGTTTTAATCGATCCGTCTTAACGTCCCCTAAGTTGCTATTTAAATTCATGCAGTTTTATCATGTATATAAAAAGTTATTTAAAAAAACTGTTTCATATTAAATTAATGTTATGGTAAAAAGGGTGCTTTTTTCATGAAACCCTCACATGTTATATATTTTTAGAAAGCATATGAGAAGACCTTTCAGCTGGAGTAAGAATTTTCAAGATCTGACTTACCTATCTTAAATTACAAGCAGTTTAAAAATGGTATGAATTCGCATAACCTCAACTGGTCGGGTCTGATCGCCACGAAAAAGCCGTGTAGAGGGATGCCATTTTCCTCAATGGCCGTGTCTGTATAATCTTGACAAAAAGTCTGTAGGTAGTCTGTTATTTTTATTAGAACCTGTTAGGTGCTGCGATCACGTTAGGGGAGATCCATAAACCATGTGGACACTTAAGGCGGGTTGGAATCACTCTATAAATGAGAGGAAGGCACCAACCACCTAAAGGTGGATTATGTAACGTTTTTTTTTTAAGTTTTGTTGATTTTTCGTAAGATTATAGTCAATGTCTCCCAAATAGCAAAATTCCCATAAGCGCTGTGCTTTAGTTAAGCACTGGGCCATGCTTAACCGAGACAACTGCACGAATCGTAACCGGGACAGTGCAAAACCAAGCCGAGCAAAATCGGGGCATGACTGTATGTTCCCACTTGACATGTAAAATACATCTAATTTAGCATTAAAAAAGTTCAAAACAGATAATTGACCTTTGAAAAATCCTAAAAATTTATATATGTAAAAAGTAAGATTTTCTGAAATACCCTAATCACCCTGATTTGCATCAATGCCAAAAGATACCGCTTTCTTTTTGCACTAACCCTTTCAAAGACACCAACTACACAATTTTTCGTAAATAGTCGTTTTATTATTAATAAATTTGATGAAACTGCACTGAGCTATTTAATTTAAACTAAAGTTTCATGTTTAAAATGCGTCCAGCAAAACCCAAATCAATCCCATATCAAAGGTTTCTTCTCATCAATTTGACGTACGTCCATCAATTCCAGTTCCTCGAACTGACCCACAAGAATTCCTAATGAAAGGATCATCTCAGCTCTTGGTGAGATGCACTTAACATAACTCTGCACTGAACGAATTATCGCCCTAGGTTACAGCAGCAGACAGCTCAACTCCAAGCTTAACCGCAGCTCCATTACTGGATCATCATCATCATCCGCAGCATCCGGCCCGGCCGGGATTGGTCTGCTCGAGGCGTCTGCCGTCGTCTAGGCCATCCGTCCGGGAAGTTCCGCTTTGCTCTTCTTACGTCCGTCACACCAAGTCCGACGTCCAGTGCGGAAAGCAAATCAATCAATAATTCAATCAACCCCCCGACGTCGATGATGATGATGACGATGGTGGCTGGTGGTGGTTGCCAAAGTGCTTCAAGTCCTGCCGTGTCAAACATCGACCAACCCATGGACATTCGATTCCCTCGCTCACGAGGGGAGCTACCCCTGGGGCTGCCAGGAAGGAGAAAGCTCATTCTTCACACCGTAGGATAAAATTGTTTCCCGGTTATGGATTCACACATGCCAGAGTTCATTTTCCAAGGCAGCGTTCGTCTTTGATCCGGGCTTGAGGTAAAACAAAGGGTTTTTTAATTTTGTAAAAATGCAATTAAGCAAAATGCAGCAAATCTATGTAAAATATTGAAATTTGTGGAAATCATTTGTTACGAAACTTCGGTTGAAATCATGATGTTACCGATATCATTTTCAATAATTCAACAAACAAACAACATTTTCCTGTATTGATATCAAACAACTTTTCAACCGCGTTGCAGAACAATCATCTATTTTTCTGCGAAACCTTATATGATGCCTTCCGGGTAGCAATACTAAAAAGCAAAATATTTCAAAATGAAATTTTCGGAAAATCTCTCCTAAATTAAACACAACCGACCATTCCTGGCAGGGGATTGGCGAAGTGTGTTCGTAGAATGGAATATTTTCCTAGTTCCAGGACAATTGACTCGAATGGTTTGCCTGAAAAGTGCGTTTGATACTCTCAAAATGAAGTAAATGATTGTTTTTAGAATTTTAAGAAATCAATTTTATGGCATTCATATTAAATATATTTCTGCACATTAAAAGATTCACGGAACTAAACTTCCCCTCTTTCACCCTAAGACGGCAGTAGAATCCTCACCAAAAGCTCTCAGCTGACCATTTCGTCCAGAGTTTGTCCGCAATTGAGACTTTCCGCTCTAGTTTCATTCAAGTGGCTCATACTTGACCATTTTGCTCAGTGATCCGACCGACCGGTGAAGGTCAGGGACGGAAATAGCCACTGCCAAGTTGGTGTGAGTGCTGTTCCGTGCGAGGTCCACGTGTCTGGGATTTAACGGTGCTGCAGTGATTCCGAGATTTCCTCCCCTTACAAATGGTCAGGAAATTTAAACGAAAGGTCGAAATGGAATTTTGCCCTCGCCTTAATGGAGTCCGCACCAAGCACGGAATCAATCGGATTTTGCCATGCCCGGCCGGAGATCGAAAAAAACGTATCGGATTTTCTGGTCTGGCTGAGATTATCGACGGCAGGAGTACAAAAGGCAGAAAAGGTGCTAGCTGGCCCACGCTGAAAAAGTGACAGCTTGTGTTGCAAATTTCCCTGTGGATCCCAATAAATTACGGATGATGTTATCATTCCATTAGGGAAGGGAACCGTAACGCATTGGGGTTTTGGGGCTCTCGATTCTCGAGAATCAATGATTTTTATTCCGATGAACTGTATCGTACTTGGAGATTTTGGGATGGCGATAAATTGGGGAATTCAATTTCGGTATTATAATGTTGGGAGTGCTTCTTTATGAGGGAAAACAGCAATATATGTTGTGAAATAATTTTTTCAATGGAAATTTGTAAGATAAAAATTATTTCTGAGGAAAAATGCAATTTAGTATAAGCCTAATTATAAAACGCAGAAATTAGTTAAAACAGTTTTATTTTGTAATTGAAATTGTAATTGTAAATCTCAACTAGTGTAGGTCCAATCTTCAATGTCTCTTAGACAATTTTATAGCAAATTTTCAGAACTTTTCAAACTAAATATTTTTAGAAATGCTCACTCATGGTCACTATTTTTAAAAATTGAAAAACTGCAAATATTTCGCTGAAATCAAACTTTTGGTGGCTATATCTTGAAAACGGAGCCCTTTATCAAAAAATCTGTAAAGTACTTTTCGATTGCAAATTCAATTTTGCATTAAAAAATAATGTCAAACTTGTTTTTGCATGAAACTTCGATTTTTTTCCAAAAATCACTATTTTTTCAAAAATTTATAACTCGGCGGCAGATTTTTTGACCATGTTTCTCTATGGCTCAAAAGTTGCGGATTTTTGTCCCCTAAAACATATCAAAAAATCACGAAAATCAAAAAATACGTATTTTGGGAAATTGAGTTTTAGTGAAAAAAAGTAGATTAAAAAAATCTGCAAATTTGTTTTTCCGTGTACCTATTTTTTTCTCAATAGTCCTCAACAATACCTACAACTTTGCCGAAGACACCAAATTGATCAGAAAATTCACTCAAAAGTTACAGCTGTTTGAATATTTACATACCATTTTTGTATGGACAGCAGCCAAAATTGTATGGAGACTTGTATGGGTGAACCAATGACGCAAAATAGCTTATTTGGTCATAGGGAAGGCCCCCACAAAGTTTAAGCCAAATAAAAAAATACAAAAAATAAAAATGGTCGAAATCGGCCGATTTCGTAGAGAGTTGCTCTAATCTAATCGAACAAACTGCGTTGTATTAACCGATTCTATGAACGAAACCCACATTTCATAGAATCATCAGGGAAAGAAGAAGAAGGCGGGGACATACCGTACCAACCGGTTCGAGTTATTTATAGATTATAATGGTGTGTGGTGTGTAGGGGAATCGTTGGGGAAGGGATTGTTGTATTATATAGTAAATGACCTTGTGACATTATTTCACCACTACGGATAAATTTACTCAAGGTGTATTAACCCCTTAGTGGCCGAATGGCTAGAGCATTCGACTTCCAATCCAAAGGTGTGAGTTCGAATCCAAGCTGATTCAATTCGTTTTTTTTCATATTCAAAGTTCAATTATAGTCGAAAAAATTCAAGATAACCGTTCGGGAATTTCGTTTATAACGTGAGCCGCATAGGGACGTGGCGTTACATCGTGCTGCCATCTGGTTTTTTTAAGTGCAAAAGTGGAAAAGTGCTGAGTCATCGTCTAAAAATAGTCGGCGTCCCAGCTCGACCAGCAATATGAAGTCGATAAAGTAGTCGGTTTCGATGGAGAAAAAGTGGAAAACAATAATCTGGAGCGTTCACGTTATTTATAGATGGTTCTCCCGCAAATGCCAACTAATTCTAAAACGCACTTTTTTGAACTTCCCGAATTTGGGAAAATTTTGACTTATTTTCCATAACCCAATTTGTTATTATTTTATCTTGCGAAATATGACGGGAACAATGGGGAGATTTGGACAAGGGAAAGATTTTGGCAATGAAATGTGGTCTTTGCACCAAAACTTTTTTTTGTGCGTAACGAAATATTTTACTTTATTTTTAGACTGTAAAAGTTTTTGTAAATGTTTACTGATGTTATCCAGCAGTTAAAAATAAGTAATAATTAATTTGAGTTTGTAGTTCGGTTTTGTTATTCTAAAGTGGATTAAGTAACGTCATGATTCGAATTCCCGCACGCTTTGAACGAGGACGAAAAACGAAACTATTGGCACTACGCCCCCCGGGGCATGGCCTTCCTCTAACGTGGGATCTCTGCTCCAGCGCCTCTGACGAGACAGGGGAAACCGGGACCGACGTTTTACTTCACCATCCGATAGAAGCTCAGTGGATAAGGCGGGAATCGAACCCGCGTCTCATAGCATCATCGGGATCGGCAGCCGAAGCCGCTACCCCTGCGCCACGAGGACACCTCATCTTATTTTATCAATTATATGGATATAAGTTCGCATTATGAATGTCAAAACTGTGTTATTTGATGAATTCTCACATCAACTTTCATTTAAAGTTTGTTTGAACACTGTAGTTAATGCCAAAACAATAAAATAAAATTATAAGTTTACCAAAAATGAGGAACTTTTATGAAATATAGCATAGGCATCTGAAGCACCGGGAAGGCAAATCAGAAATGTATGGTTTTGATTTCCTTAAATTCTAACAAATTTTTATGTAAATATCAATTGTTTTGATGGTAACAAATTATTCGAGACCTAAAGAATGCCACTCACCATTTGTGCGATTCATAAGCAAAGAGCTCTTCAAGATAGCTACAGCATAGCAGTAGGATAAAACTCTCTTCAAGTACTCTTCCAAACTCCTGAATAAGTTTTGAAGCGAATGTTATCCTACCGCGGTCCAAACTGCTATGCTGTAGCTTTCTTGAAGATCTCTTGTAGTTTTCCTAGAAAAAAATGTTACTTGGGATAGCCATTGTTACCAGCGATTTTCTGCACTTTTAGTGCAGTAAAAAAATATACCTGGCAACGATGGCAAGCGATTCGAAGAAGGAGATCAACAAAAACAAAACGCGCTGTTCGGGATTTGACAGCGCGCATTTGTCGAAATTTGCAAAGGTACACAGAAAAAAAATCAATTCTTGTAATCATGAATTAAGTTCACGAATGTGAGAACCACTAAGGAATTTATTCATGAGTATGGTGCATTTGCACTATAAACGTGCATATCAGGGATGCCAGATAGACAGATTTGTCTGTGTTTCACAGACTTTTGAGCTTGTGTCAGACATTTTTCGAGGTGCACAGACTTTTAAAAAACTTCATTAAATTATTATTTTGTAATCTTTTTTGTCGAAACTTATTTCGTAAGTCTTCAAATGCTTAAAAACGCAATTTCTGATGGATTTCAATGACTGTGAATTGATATATTTGAATTTTAGACAAATGCACAGACATACACAGACTTTTTTACAGACATTTTAAAAAATCAAGTGGCATCCCTGGTGCATATATTCCTTGGTGGTTCTCGCATTCGTGAATTTAATTCACGATTTTGAGAATTGAGTTTTTTCCGTGTAAAAAAAATAGTTTTCTTAACATTCATTCTTTTTAAATCCGTGTTGCATATAATTCGGTTAATGCGTATCGTGTCAGTAAATTCCATCATCCCGGTACGAGAATCAAACCTGTGTCTTCCAGCACGTCACTAGTCGAAATCCATACCCTACCGGTCAGTAGGGGAGAGTGGGGAGACTTGATCCCCTTTTTTTGTATCGCACATAACTCTGTCAATTTCTCACAAAACTATGATCTTTTTGCATGAATTGAAAGCTTAAACATTTAACTATGTTTGGCTGATAAGGGTATTTCATCAGATAAACTCTTCGAATAATGCCAAGCTATTTAAAAAAATATTTTAAACCGGCATTTTCAAAATGTTGGGGGTAATTTGATCCCCCTTTCAACATTTTGAAGAAATCTTAAGCAAAATGTTTCTTATTCATCCAAACTTTTTATTTTCTATAAGAAACAGCAATTTCACATTAAACCTGTACGTTTGTGTTCAAAATATAACAAGTTTAGCATGTTAAATATTTAAAAACTTCAAATTTTCTTTTTTAGACCAAAAATGAGCATGTTTACGAAAGCTGGTAATTTTTGTTTACAAAACTATTGAAAAATGGTTCAAACTGCAGTTAGTTATGTACAACTATACTAAAGGAAACTATGTACGTAAACCCAGCCAAATTATTTAATCTTCAGGCTGATTTCAGTGACTGTAAAAATGCAGGGATCAAGTCTCCCTTAACGCACTTTTTTAAACAATTGATTGTTAAAATAGTATGGCGATAAATTTAACGTCAAATGCGTAAGGGTTTTGGAGTTGATATGTTTATCAAATAATTCATGTATAAAAAATATTTTTTTGAATAATTTTTGAGTGTTTTCTATACTTATCAAAACAAAGAAAAAAGATCTCTTGGAAGTTTTTTGCAGCACTTCTTAGAAAAATGTGTGTAACTCAATCCAAACATTTTTTAATTTTTTTCTTTGTTTTCTACAATGAGTTTTAGTCAATTTCGCACAACTTTCTAGAACAAAGCTAATTGTTTTACCCACATGCTGACGAGATACAGGCTTGGGATCAAGTCTCCCCGGGGATCAAGTCTCCCCACTCTCCCCTATAGAGGATTTGCAGCAAAGCTAAAAGACACAAAGAGCGTAAACCTATGATTTTTTGAAAAAAAATGTGTTTTTCCATCATAATCAACATTTTTATAAAACTTTTGTCGGATTCGGATGAGAAAAATTATTTCCAACAATTTGGTGTGCAACTTCCTAATAATTGTTTGATTTCTCTATGAGAAAACTGTAAATTTCGAAAAAAAATAGTAATTTGGACTATTTGGCAACAAAGTCTGTCAAAAATCAATAAAAATTGTTGAATATACGTTAGCACATCTGTTATCAACTATATAGCTGTTTATTTCATTGATATATACGGGGAAACTAATTTTTTCGTGTTCCAAAACATGTTTTTAAAAGAAAAAGGTCACAAATTTTTGAGCGCCCAAAACTGATGTTCATTATTTTAAAGCAAAAAAAAATTCTCGTCTTTTGCAATCAGTTTCATTAAGATTGATGCAGGGAATCATGAGAATTTGTTCTTCAATCCAGCAGAAAGGAATACGATTTTTGGCAAGTAACCTCATTTTGGTGCGCTGCAAAACCTCAATTCGTGCTTTCCATTTCATAAGGGCACAAAACTTTTGTAAACCAGAGTGTATCCCTCTCACACCTTATGCAAACTGTCATTTGAGTGAAAGGGATACACTATTGTTTACAAAAGTTTTGTGCCCTTTTGAAATGTTAGGCTCCAATTCCCAGTAAGCAGATTTACTCTTTGAAGGGATCTGAGTTTGCCGAGTCAGACAGTAATCGAACGTATCTCCTTCCGCTAGTAAGGCAAAGTCTGTAACCTCGCGGCCACTGTAGCTCGGCTCTAATTTAAAAAAAAATCAAATCAAATTATTCGCTCTACAGCATTGCCTTGGCGTTCTCGATTGCGAGATTCCTACTCGAAACTAGGTGTCTGAAGGTGATTGTTGAGGCAATCCTTCCAAGCCTATGGACACCCTCTTTTTTACACCTAAGCTTCCATCCACCACGGGATTCAAACTGACGACGTTTGGATTGTTAGTCCAACTGCCTACCAGCGACTCCACCGAGGCAGGACCCAGGGAGACGACTCCTACACCTGGATTGAGCTAACGACCTAACTCTCTAGGTTAGACCGGGGCCAACATTTACATCCCCGTCCGACGGAAGGCGTGGTTAGACAAATCTCGTCTCGAAAAATGCCACCAAGACCGTCTGGGAGCGAACCCAAGGCGACTGGGTTCTCTAATTAAACTAGAATGCAAAAAAACAAGTTAGAAGATTTTTTTCAAAGGCATATATTTGTATTGATCGGTAAATAATGTACCACCTGATGACTATGCGAGTAAATTTAAATGTCTGTTATAAAAATAGCTTCAATCCACGCAACCCACACTCCACTTCCCATTTATAACTTGCTGAAATTCGATATCAAAATAAAACTCCTCTCACTACTCGGAACTCGTAGCTCCCAAAACGTGCAACCTTTCATCTCCGTCCACCTTTCCAAAACAGCAGAAAATTTTCCATTCCATAAAATCAATGGCTTCCTAACACCACCACCTCCACCACCCGGCACCGGTGCGCACCAAGTCCAAACCAGGCCCAAAAACTTTTCCTTTTGCTTTTGATTCCTTGGGTGCGAGAGAGAGCTCTACATGAATCTTGGCCGAAATATGGAGGGTGAGGGAGGGGGGTATCCAACCACTAAATTGGCTTTATTTCAGTCTTAAGTAACATTCGCAGGTCCAACTGGAAGCAGTTCGGTGGTCGTTTCACCGAAAAGATCATTCTGTGAAATGACCATTCGGTGAGCTGACCCAGATTCATTTATCAAAGAACTATCTTGAGATACCTGTGAAAACTGCGTCGTACCTTTCTAATTAACAACGATGACACCTTCCTCGTCAGCAGCTCAGCGCTCCTCTCGGATCCAATTTGGCCAAAGTTTTCCGACCGAATTTAACTCGATTAAACTTCAGCGATCCCCCCGCCACTCACAGCACTGCTGACTTGTCAAGACCTTGGTAAGAATTCACTTTTCGAGGATGACACCCCCTCGCGTACGCACTAATCCTTGCCCGCCCCACAGCACTGTTGGCAACACACAGACACCTCTTCAAGACCACCAGACAACGAGACGGTCCGGACACGGTCCTCGTACTTGTCGCGTTATCGTCACGTTTCTAGCGCCCCTAGCCTTCGCCGTACTAACTCTGTTTCCCGGAATAGCAGACGACGACGATACAGACAAACTTTCTCCCCGGTAGGGCACACAATTGAAATCTCGCGTGTTCCGTCGATTTCCCACTTGAGCGGACACGAACACGGTGCACTAGTTTGGGACGTGTCCGTAGGAGCAACTTTGTCCCACGCGCGTTGGCACAGTTTTAATTAAATTGAAGTTTGAACGGTTCAGCCATCAGCCGCACTTCCGCCGTAGATTGCGTTGCATGTGTCATCCTGAACTGTATAGTAGCACCCTCCCCGATGCACTAGCTTTACATAACCACTTCTTCACGCTGGCACAGCTGATAATCCATCACGACAGCGCGGCACCGTTGTTGGTATATCCCAGACCGGAAGCTCCAATCTTCTCCGTTCGCAAGAACAGCGCGTTGCATCTACCTTGTTACGGAATTCCCCGTACAAACTCCCCAGCACTTGACAGCTCTCCTCCGTCGACGACGCCTTTTTCACGTGGCGCCACAGCGCGCGGGGGTGGAACGAGGGGAGTACGGAGCCGACTCTCACGTTCTACCAAACCGACGAAATCAACACACGCGCGACCTACTCGCGAAACACCGCGTACTGTCACCGCGCACTCCTCGGAACGAACGCTGCGACAAGACTGGCCGTGCGAACCGGGGCAGCAGCTGGAAAAGCCGAGGACATCGGGTTGGGCCCGTTCGGAGCGCCGAAGATTCACACGCGTGTGAATAACGGGCGGCGAAACTGGAAAGCATCCTGGAAAGGAGCCGCCGATGAGAGAGAGAGAGCGGGAGTCCTTGCACAGAGTAACGGCTGGAAAATTGGGGAGAGAGCCGAACCCTGCTCTCGCGAGCGTGTCAGGAAGTCGAAAGGAGCACAGGATGTAAACAAACAGGCATCAACAGCTGAAGGTCGCTGCAGTCGGGTTGTTGTTTTTGATGATTTGCTTTTTGGGGGAGACGTAGGGAGTGGAGTACGATACAGTCGCTGTAGAAGGTCAGTCAGCTTTGAAGTCTGGTAAATACAGTTGGACGGATCTACAGGATGGGGACACCGGAGGGGGCGTAGAGTGTGTAATACGACTTGAGAGCTTGTTTAGAGAGCAGAGTTGAGGATTATTTCACCTGTGAAAGGTAGAACAATCCTGTCTAGAGGGGTTGCCTGTCTGTGTAGAGCATAATGCTTCAAAGAAAACATCAGATGCATTGTTGTTTCAACGAAAGGGTTGTCATTGTACTTTTTGTATACGAAAACCGACATTGAAACAACTTTATAGTGAGATATAGAAAAAAAAAAAAGTTTTTATTCAGCAATTCCAAATGGAACAGAAGGGACACCATGAAAACAGCTCCGAAAATACTCAATTATGTGAAGTTATTCAACATACTTTTTATATTTTGTAACGTTTGAAAATCAGACAAGTAAATTTCAATTTATTATTATCAAACTCCCTTTTTTAAAGTTCATCCTCAAATCGTCACAGACGTATCACAAGATAGACAACAACGTCTATAGAAAAATAAGTATTGAAATTTCAAGCCACAAATTTGAAAATATAAGCAAAAAATACAAAAGAAACTAAGAAGGTTGCATTATTTAAATAGAATAGTTTTAAAGTTGGTAATAAGTAAAACTATATGCAACAACAACAAAAATAAAAAGAAAAATTCAAATTAAATAAATTATATGTAAAAATTAATGTCTGCACAATTTTCGAATTCTTTTTCAAATGGCTATATCAGCAAAGGAAACTCATGGCGGTTAGGATTTTTTGAAATGACTCTAGAATAATTATTCAAGATAAAGTGAATAGGTTTCTATTTTTGCTTATTTCTTGAAATTTTCGAAGCTTTTCTATAAATAAAAATAAAACCGTTAAGCAAGTCAAAAACACAAACTCTTGCTTCAATATTTTCTTCTACTATCATTTTAATCGATTTATTTAGTAGTTTTATTTAAATTCATGCTTAAAAGTATTTCTTATAAATAAGTTTTTCCCTGGAGTAAAAAAAATAAGTGATAATAAAATTGGTAAAAAAAGACAAAAAATTTAAAAAAAACAAATAACAAAAAAAAGCAAAAAAAAAGCAAAAAGCAAAAAGCAAAAAGCAAAAAGCAAAAAGCAAAAAGCAAAAAGCAAAAAGCAAAAAGCAAAAAGCAAAAAGCAAAAAGCAAAAAGCAAAAAGCAAAAAGCAAAAGCAAAAGCAAAAAGCAAAAAGCAAAAAGCAAAAGCAAAAGCAAAAAGCAAAAGCAAAAGCAAAAGCAAAAAGCAAAAGCAAAAAGCAAAAGCAAAAGCAAAAGCAAAAGCAAAAGCAAAAGCAAAAAGCAAAAGCAAAAGCAAAAAGCAAAAGCAAAAAGCAAAAGCAAAAAGCAAAAGCAAAAGCAAAAGCAAAAGCAAAAGCAAAAAGCAAAAGCAAAAAGCAAAAAGCAAAAGCAAAAGCAAAAGCAAAAAGCAAAAGCAAAAGCAAAAGCAAAAGCAAAAGCAAAAAGCAAAAAAAAGCAAAAGCAAAAGCAAAAAGCAAAAGCAAAAGCAAAAAGCAAAAGCAAAAGCAAAAAAAGCAAAAAAAAAAAGCAAAAGCAAAAGCAAAAGCAAAAGCAAAAGCAAAAGCAAAAGCAAAAGCAAAAAGCAAAAAGCAAAAGCAAAAGCAAAAAGCAAAAGCAAAAAGCAAAAGCAAAAAGCAAAAAGCAAAAGCAAAAAGCAAAAAGCAAAAGCAAAAGCAAAAAGCAAAAGCAAAAGCAAAAGCAAAAGCAAAAGCAAAAGCAAAAAGCAAAAGCAAAAGCAAAAGCAAAAAGCAAAAAGCAAAAGCAAAAAGCAAAAAGCAAAAGCAAAAAGCAAAAGCAAAAGCAAAAAGCAAAAGCAAAAAGCAAAAGCAAAAGCAAAAAGCAAAAGCAAAAAGCAAAAGCAAAAGCAAAAAGCAAAAAGCAAAAGCAAAAGCAAAAAGCAAAAGCAAAAAGCAAAAAGCAAAAGCAAAAGCAAAAGCAAAAAGCAAAAGCAAAAAAAAAGCAAAAGCAAAAGCAAAAGCAAAAGCAAAAAGCAAAAGCAAAAGCAAAAAAAAAGCAAAAGCAAAAGCAAAAGCAAAAGCAAAAGCAAAAGCAAAAAGCAAAAAGCAAAAGCAAAAACAAAAAGCAAAAGCAAAAGCAAAAGCAAAAGCAAAAGCAAAAGCAAAAAGCAAAAAGCAAAAAGCAAAAAGCAAAAAGCAAAAAGCAAAAAGCAAAAAGCAAAAAGCAAAAAGCAAAAAACAAAAAACAAAAAACAAAAAACAAAAAACAAAAAACAAAAAACAAAAAACAAAAAACAAAAAAACAAACAACAAAAAACTCGCTTGAAGTTATTTTCAGTTGTTACTTTTAGCTATTATTAGTTTTTGCTCCCTTTACTTGAAATAAAAATATGAAGGAAATGAAGGGAAGTGTGAGTTCGAAAATGTAAACAAAAATCGTAAAAAATACATATAACGGGTATTAAACTGTGACTAAATGGCAAATGAATGATTCACTTTATATTTTAAAAGCTGACTATTTAAAATCAAGAATAATCAAAATGATCAAACTAATCAAAATTCAACGTTAACATCTGAAAAGAAAGCAGATTTTCCATGTGAGTAGACACAAATTGGCCCACTTGTTTGCTAAATTATGTGAATTATAGATTTTGGTATTTTTTAAGGTTTTACAGATAACAGTTACTATTTCATTTTCTGTACAGTTGGAATCAGTCATCAAATTGAACCATTATGAACAGAAATGTTGCCATGGTGCCGAGCATCTGAAAATTATAAATCAATTAGTTTTTGCTAGTGCTGATTTCACATGTTTTCAACAAACATTGAAAAATACTCTCAAGTTAACATCGAAGAACCAGGTTGTAATTTTTGGAGGATTCATAGTTATTTGTAGCATAAGGGAGCGTATCTGTAATTCACAAGAAACTGAATTAAACTTTATTGAATTTGCCACATTTCTTTAACCATACCTTAATCTCCTCCAACCCTGCTCTCACTTTGTCGGAACTAATGACCAAACCAAGAATGTGCACCGTGCGTCGGGATACCAGCTCGAGTAGATGCCCCGCGGACAGAATAACCAGCGCCCCTAGACAGTACTCGGCCCACCACACCAGATACATCGAGCTGGCCACAATGCTCTCAAAGTGTCCCGTCCGGATGGCTCGATACGTTGCGAAAAGGGTCATCAGCCCGTACGATACCACAATGCCCAGGTACGAAGTGATTTCGGTCCAGACGTAGAAGCTTTGGCTGAGGGAGAGGTTATACAAATCGTCGAAGATCAGTGCAACTTGGGAAATTTTCAGGTGAAGGACTTCAGTAGGTCGAATCTGTTCCTTAGCTTTGATCAGGATCAAGTTAGACTGCATCGTCTGGGGACTTGAGTTCAGGATGTGTCTGTAAAAGAAGCACAAGAATTTTAGTCAACTTTGAGATTTGTTGTTAATTAGAATACTTTAGACATCGTTGAACCAAGCAGACTCTCCGATGAAGCAGAAAGATCATGATAAAGGTATTGTAGGCCAGTACAAGCCCACTGATACTAACGAAGATCTGTCCACCGTAGAAGATCATTCCATCTGCAAGATTGTTCAATAGATACAGACAGTACACTCCGAATCCAACAGCAATCAGAATAACTGTCAAAAATATTCCAAAGATTCCCAATACCAGTCTCCACTCCCGGTCATAATCAACCGCAACTCCCAACTCCGTGCGTACTCTTCGATCAACCTGGACAAACTGGTTCAGGATGGTTCCCATCTGCCGTTGTCTAGCAGCTCGTCCTACCAAGGCAATGAACATCGTGACGTAGCTGGTTTGCAGCATCAGGTGTCCCCCGACGTCCAACAGTTCCGATCCGGTGATTAAGTAGTTTGAATCTTTGGCGAGGGCCTTGTTTTGGAATGCAAAGTACAGGTAGGTTGATGCGTTGACCAGGAACAGGACCGTTCCCGATCGGGACAGTCCGGGACTGGTGATTTGGGAACCGGATTGACGGAATGAGCGGACGTTGAAGCCGAACAAATGCGTGAGCAGGAACAGAGAGCGGAAGTTGTCCATTGCTGCACGCTCAACGATTCTAAACTATCAACACCGATTGAGTGTGCGTTCTGAGCTACGATGGATTTGTTTAAGTATTCCAAAGTATAAGCTTCGTTTTGAGTTGGGTCATTCTAAAAAGCTATTAAAATATGATGTCAGTCGATAAAGGAAAATAATTAAATATTTATTAAATGTGGAGATGTTCAGCAAATAAAAAAAATCTGATCAAAATTACAAATCTAGAGGTTATTGAAAAAATGCCAAAAAGCCTAAATCATTAATTATTATTGAAAATTATTTTACTTAGACATCCCTATTTGGACGGATCTCTTCGTAAGTTCACTATCTTCCCTGAAGCAATCATTGATCCTTTTTTTATCTGATTTTCCCTTCCATCAAAAACTCACACCCTCACCTTAATGCGCTGTACACAAGCAAAGGGTGGTGTTAATTTTATCATGTGACAAATTGATCCCATTAATTTCGATTATTATTGGGCACTATCGTTTCAAAACACCACACTCACACAATGAACCGGCCTGAAGCCATTCAACCAACGCAGCACAGTACAAAGTGATTTTTGGAATTGATAACAAAAAGGTAGTTTATTTTTTTATTTTTTTTTTATTTTGAAATTTCTTGGATAATAATAATTTATAATAAAAAATAAATTTTAGAAAACCAGCAATTTTCTCAGTGCGTTCAATAAAGCAACGCTTGAAAATTGAAATAAGAGAGATGTTTATCATTCGATCACGGGCTCGAAATAATACGAAATTTGAGGGCAAGGTACAAACCGGGATTCGACCATATCTGTTTCTGGCGAAAAGCGTGGGGAGCTGAAAAGTGTTGCCAGCAGCAATCGGCCAAGTGGAGCCAAATTTGATTTTATGGAAGGAAATGTAATAAAAAGAGAAAAAAAAAGTTCGCTTAATGGTTGCCGTTAGAGTCGAATCAACAGGATTTCGTGAGCTCTGTTGGTAATGCCACCCTCCTTGAGACCTGATTTGATTATTTTTGTTAGGTTGTAGTCAACATTTTGTGAGCTTTTCGGTAAATTTGGTAACAACTTAATTTAAGGCGAAACGGGACGCCGGTTCTTGGACAGTTTCTGTTCAATTTAAATCTATTTCTGCACCTGTTCACACAAAAATGGTGCGTAAATATTCGAAAATCTGTAACTTTTCAAGGCAAAGTTGTGGGTATTTATGAGGACTATTCTGAAAAAATAGGTACACGAAAAAATGGATTGACCTATTTTTTTATGATAAATCTTTTATCCGCTGTATCTCAGCAACCAGTGGTCCAATCTTCAATGTAGGAAAGTTTCTGAACGAACTTTTCGAAAAATATATTTTCGGAAATGGACAATCATGGACACTAATTTTATAAGTAAAAAAACCGAATTTATCGGACAAAATTTAACATTGCATAGCTATATTTTGAAACGGTGCAACTAACCCTCAACAACCCTACCCCGCCTCTAGGCGGGTTTCGATTTAAAAAATCGCCAAAAATCATTTTTTTCCATTTTTGATCTTTAAAAAGCATTGGAAAGAAGAACTCTTATTTTTTTGTTTTGAAAATTAATGTGTTTGAAGTTTTACTTGTTTTATGTGACTTTGACAATGTTTTGAAAAATGTATTTTTTTAAGGGTCAACTTTGGCTGTGATTTTCACTAACATTTCCTATATTTTAAGTAAAAAGAAGTATGCAGTACTATTTCTAATGTCCAAGACTATGCCTCTACGCATTTTTTACAGTTTAAATGAAAGTGATGCCATTTTATAGCAGAAAATGTGAAAAACGAGCAAAAAATGAAACATTGACTGTAAAAACATGAAAAAAATTAGTTATGCAAAATATAATGATAGAAGATGGTAGAATAGGCCAAATACTACCAAAAACAATCATAAACTTTACAAAATAAATGCAAATTAAAATACTAAAAATGAAACAAGAAAAACATAAAACAAGAGAAGTTTTTTTCCAAAAATCACTATTTATAAAAAAATCATATCAAAAATCGGCAAAATTTTGGTCCATTGCTCTGAATGGCTTGAAAGATGCGGGGTTTTGTCCTCTTAAACATAAATCAAAATTTCAAAAATACAAAAATACGAATTTAAGTTCTAGTAAAACAAAGTTAAATAATAACCAATTTTTACACCTTTGCAGAAGACAACAAATCAATCCAAAAAAAATCTATGAAAAGTTAAAGACATTCTAACATTTACGTACCATTTTTGTATGAAAAGCTGCCAAAATTGTATGGGGATTTGTATGGGGTAACCAATGACACAAAATGGCTTCATTGGTGATAGGAAAGGCCCCCCTCAAAGTTTGAGCCAAATGAAAAAAATCAAAAAATAAAAATGGTAAAGGTGGTTCAAAAATGAGAAATTTTCAAAAAATGTAAATTGAGCTATTCCAGCCCAAAACAGGATTTTTTTAATTACTTTTTCCTCGACCCTCTCAGATTTCAATGAAACTTTGTAGACATGTTATTCTACGCTTATGTAAGCCATTTTTGTGTATATGGAGCCAGTTTCACTCGATAATGGCATTTGAGAACGGTGTATGTCTTTTAAATACTTTTGTTTTTTGTAATTTAAATATTGCTGTATCTCGAAGCGGTTGCCTCGTATCAAAAAGTGGTCAAGGGCACACTTGTAGGAAATTTGACGATCTTTTTGAAAAAAAAAATGCACTGAAAGAAAAAAAAACATGCCACTTTTAGGAGATTTTTCGGTTTTTATGTTTTAAAGTCAAATTTCATGGTGAGCCCACGATTTTTTTCGTTCAATTTTTTTGTAAAAATCGCCTAAGATGTTACAAAAAGACTCACGAAAAATGCAGGATGGTGCAACTCACCTAAAAAAAATACTAAAATCATTTACTGAAACTGTTGTTATTGGAAAGTGGCCTAAACGTCAAAATTTTCAAAAACCGAATACGGGAATCGATTCTACAGACAATTTTACAAAAAAAGTCTCCATTTTGACCACTGTCCTAAGTCCAATCCTTATAAAGTTATAGCGGGTTTAAAAATAAAAATGTTGAAAAAATTAGTTTTTTGATGGTTTTTGGCAATTTCTAAGTGACAGACTTGATTTTTAAGCCTCGTAAATATTTTACCGGAAAGCTCGTCCATTTTTCTATATTTTGTAGAAAAATCTCCTAAAAGTGGCATTTTTTCTTTCGGTGTATTTTTTTTTTCAAAAAGATCGTAAAATTTTCTACAAGTGTGCCTTTGACCACTTTTTGATATGAGGCAACGGCTTCGAGATACAGCAACATGTCTACATAGTTTCATTGAATTCTGAGAGGGTCGGGTAACACCGATTCCATATTTGACATGGAATTGCTCAATTTAATTTAAATTAAAAAAATAAAAATATTTTCTCGCAATTCAATCAATTTGACGCCTTCCTGCTATCTTGTCGCACCCGCCATTTCGACGTTCCGAGAAAAACGCGTTTTAATGTTTGACCTTAAATAAACAAAGCACTCAATGTAAAGAATAACAAACACGTTTTGTTTGGTTGACCATTCCGTGCATTGTCCCGAAGTTTGGTTGTATTTGGTTGCTGGAGTCCCGATTTATAACTACAAATGTTTACGGTAGTCTAACTTGTACGTGCGTCAATCGCGTTCTGACCTGAAATCCCTTTGGCCTTTTGTCGCACTTACATCAATTTTCAGGGAGTGACAAGATAGCACGACAAGATTGAAACTACTTTCATATGAAAAGTGACAAAAATGCACGGAGTTTTTTCGGATTTCGTTGAATATCTCAGGACTGAAATCGAATTTTGGGGATCGGTGAAGGTCAAAAGGTGAGGCATTGTGAGCTGCACAAAATAGCGTTCTTAACTTAATTTGGCCCAAAATGCTCGTACGACAAGTTAGCACGACGGCGACGAATTTTGTCCTCTATGGACGCAAATAAAAGTTAAGAAAAATTGGTTTAAGAATTTAAAAAATCTAGCCGATCAATACAAAAATTAAAATATACAGCTGATTGGAGCGGCTACTGGTTGGACATTAATCGTTATATAGGTGGTACTGCGAAAAACTCATTTTTCACAAAGTATAATCATGGCAACAAGTTACACAACATTTTTGAAGTTGATGTCAGTACCACGTTTCAATTTGGTCAAGGTATGAAAGATTTGAACTCGCTCCAATCAACAGAACTGAATTTTAGTCCATTTCCTGTCATTAATAAAAATCGGGTATAAATGGTATGGAATCAACTTGAGCAACCATGCGTACCCACGTTTATTTGTGAAGGCAGAACAATTAAGGGAGTACGTATGGTTGCTTAAGATGATTCCATGGCACTTATATCCGAAAATAACAGCTTTATTTATTGGAAGATATTTTACTAAACTTCAATTTTGTCGATTGTAGCGTGTTCAGGAAGCCCAAATCGATCATACCTTGACAAAACTGAAGCATTTACTAACATCAACTTCAAAAATGTCGAGCTGTGTTATAGAATCAACAAAAAATAGAGATTGAGAAAAACAGTCTGAACAGTTCTGATCATAGCCTGATCCAAAACAACTTCTTTGGTTTAATAATGGCCCCTAAAAGTGTTGAAGATTTTTTATATAAGATGAAGGCCTTGCAAATTTCTCTACATCAAATCTGTCCTCATGTATTCCCGTACTGCTATTTCGGGACCAACTGCCACAAACCAACGCAAACTTACTCATCCACCATCATCACCGCATGGTCGTCCGCCGCCGTAATCAGCTTGTTTGTTTGACCTCTTCACGTAGCCGCCGTACAACACGACAGATAACTGCCGATCGACAGCAGCACTCATCGCAGCTTGGCTGATCGGCCAGCCCGCAGTGTCTGATCGAAAGTGAGAGTGTTCACATTGCACTCACCCGCTCGTTGTTGTGCCGTGTCTAGTGGTTCTGTTTTGTTTTTGTTGTTGTCTCCGCCCGAAACAATGTTAAAGGTTCTTACTGGGAACGTCGCTCGAGGGAGCTGCCGGCAGCTGATCCGACCGTTGAGCATTTCGGCGGTGCACAGATCTTCGCAGAAGGAACCCGCCCGAACGGCGCTGTACGAGTTCCACCAGGGCCACGGCGGCAAGCTGGTTGACTTTGCCGGCTACTGGCTGCCGGTGCAGTACAGCGATCTGAGCATTATCAAGTCCCATCTGTACACTCGGGAGTACGGGTCGATCTTTGATGTGTCCCACATGCTGCAGACGTACTTGCGAGGTTTGTAGCGTGCTGTTGATAAGGAAGTGTGTGCGATTAACCTTTGGTGCGGGGTTGTTTTTTTAGGGAAAGACGTCATCAGCTGCTTCGAGTCGGTTTGTACCGCCGATGTCAAGGGGCTACGGAATGGAACCGGTACGCTGACGGTGTTCACGAATGGCAAGGGCGGGATTTTGGACGATCTGATCGTGAACCGGGTCTCGGACGATACGCTGTACGTGGTGTCGAACGCCTCACGTAAGGAAACGGACATGGGTGTGATGTCCGATGCCGTGGTAGGTTAAACAGCTTTAAAGTCACTTTCTGCAAGTCATTATAATCAACCACTTTTGGCAGGCCTCCTTCAAAGCTCAAGGAAAGGACGTTTCAGTCGAGTTCCTATCCAGCGAAGATCAGTCTCTGCTGGCCCTGCAAGGTCCCAGCGCTGTCTCGGTTCTGCAGAAGCTGTGCACCAAAGATCTCTCGCGGTTGTTTTTCATGAACGGGATCACCGATCAGATTGCCGGAGTGGACAACTGCCGAATCACGCGCTGTGGCTACACCGGAGAGGACGGCGTAGAGATCTCCATCCCTTCCCGATATGCTCCCGCCATCGCCAACGCCTTGCTAGACCAAAAGGTGGGCAACCTCAAGTTGGCCGGACTCGGCGCCCGTGACTCCCTCCGCCTGGAAGCCGGTCTCTGCCTGTACGGAAACGACATCGACGAGAAAACGACCCCCGTCGAGGCGGGTCTGCTCTGGCTGGTCGCGAAACAACGCCGCGCCGAGAACAACTTCCCCGGCTCGGACAAAATCAACGCCCAGATCAAGAACGGAGTGACGCGGCGTCGCGTCGGGTTCAAAATGTCCCCGGGGTCGGCCCCGGCCCGGCACCACGTGGAAGTGTTTGACAACGAGCACCACAAGATCGGCGAGATCACCAGCGGCTGTCCGAGTCCGTGCCTGCAGCAGAACATCGCCATGGGATACATCCGCGAGGAGAGCAAGAAGGTGGGCACGGAAGTGACGCTGAAGGTCCGGGACAAGTTCTACCACAGCCAGGTCTGCAAGATGCCGTTCGTGCCGACGCACTACTATCAGGCGCCGAAATAAAGTGGTCGTTGTTGCGTGGAGATCGTAAAAGTTGTTGTTTTGATTACCTTATCACATGACGATTTTTTTTACAAATCGTAGGTTTTACGCCGACTCGATTTGGAGGTTAGAAGATGCACTGTTTACAAGCGCTTAGCGCAGTTTGATGCCGTCGTCGATTGTTTATAGGAAAATCGTCGACAATCGACAAAGACTATGTAAACAGTGCACGCGAGCTGTCAAATGACGTCACGGTGTATTTAGACGTTGTCGTGCTATCTTGTCGCACGTCGTTTTATGACGTTTCGAAAAACACATTTTGTTTGGTCAAACATTCTGTGCATTGTCCCGAAGTTTGGCCAAATTCGGTTGCTGGAGTCCCGGAGAGTTACAATTAGGTTTTACAGCGTGACGTCACGAGCGCACACGCACGCACATTTTTACAGAGACACACGTGCAAAAAATGTTAACAGTGCAGCCAAGCTGTCAAATTTCTAACCTCAAAACCGAGTCGGCGTAAAACCTAATTGAAAATGTTTACGGTAGTCGGGCATGTACGTGTGACAGACGCGTTCGGACCTTGAATCTCTTTGGCCAGTTGTTACATTTACTGCAATTTTCGGTTTTTATTGAATGTCTTAGGATTGAAATCCAATTTTGGTGAAGCATTGAGAGCTGAATGAATAGGCGTTTTTTACAAAATTATTCTATCAGAATTCAGAGTAAAAGGATTTATAGCAGTTATTTTCCTCAAGCAATCAAAAATCAATAAAATTATACAAAACTCCAATTGAAACATAGGCTGATGAATTAGGTAAAGGAACAACTAACCTAAGTTGCAGAACCGTTTGAGTTAATTTCCTTCAATATCATGAACCCTACGAAAATTTGGTCCGCATCGTAGATCCACTCAATTGAAACACTTCTGATTCCCGTCCATCTTCCCCGCAAACTGTGTATCATCGTTTGTCTACGCTGCCTATTTGGCTTCAACTCAACGGAAAATGTATATTCAATCAATCCGACCAGTCCGTACCCGTCCAGATGCAAAGCAAGAGTAGCCGTCCAGCAACACCGAGATCCGAGAGTTTCATCTTCTCGATGGAACGTGAGCTGATTATTAGTTTTCGGAGAAAAAAATCCAAATGTACCCTCCCTTCCTAAAGTTGTGTTGTGCACGGTTCTTGTTGTTCGACACTTGTACTTGAACACCCCGAGCTCACCATGAGAGAGATTATCGTAAGGAGCTTCCCCTTGCCAGGAAACGGTTTAATCAACGTGTGCACCAAGTCTTGGTTTTAATCATTGCATGTCCCGGGATCGGGTTTGTTGTCGTCCGGATTAGTTCCGGAACTTAATGCTAGCAAAATGTGTGGGCAGGCAGGCTGTATCCGAACATGTCCGGCCCCAGCGTACCTGACCAAACTGCGAAATGGCCACACGCGTTGGAAGTTTGTTTGGGCAAACTGTGTGTTGGGGTGGTTTTGGGATTTGGGATTTGGGATTTGGGATTTGGGATTTGGGATTTGGGATTTGGGATTTGGGATTTGGGATTTGGGATTTGGGATTTGGGATTTGGGATTTGGGATTTGGGATTTGGGATTTGGGATTTGGGATTTGGGATTTGGGATCTGGGATCTGGGATCTGGGATGGGATCTGGGATCTGGGATCTGGGATTGGGATCTGGGATCTGGGATCTGGGATCTGGGATTTGGGATCTGGGATTTGGGATTTGGGATCTGGGATTTGGGATCTGGGATTGGGATCTGGGATGGGATTGGGATCTGGGATCTGGGATCTGGGATCTTGGGATCTTGGGATCTGGGATCTGGGATCTGGGATTGGGATCTGGGATCTGGGATCTGGGATCTGGGATCTGGGATCTGGGATCTGGGATTGGGATCTGGGATCTGGGATTTGGGATTGGGATCTTGGGATTGGGATCTGGGATTTGGGATTTGGGATTTGGGATTTGGGATTTGGGATTTGGGATCTGGGATCTTGGGATTGGGATCTGGGATCTGGGATTTGGGATCTGGGATCTGGGATCTGGGATCTGGGGATCTTGGGATCTGGGATCTGGGATCTGGGATCTGGGATCTGGGATCTGGGATTTGGGATCTGGGATTTGGGATTGGGATTTGGGATTTGGGATCTGGGATTTGGGATCTTGGGATCTGGGATTTGGGATTGGGATTTGGGATTTGGGATCTGGGATCTGGGATCTGGGATCTTGGGATCTTGGGATCTGGGATTTGGGATTTGGGATTTGGGATTTGGGATTTGGGATTTGGGATTTGGGATTTGGGATTTGGGATTTGGGATTTGGGATTTGGGATTTGGGATTTGGGATTTGGGATTTGGGATTTGGGATTTGGGATTTGGGATTTGGGATTTGGGATTTGGGATTTGGGATTTGGGATTTGGGATTTGGGATTTGGGATTTGGGATTTGTTTTTGTTTTTGTTTTTGTTTTTGTTTTTGTTTTTGTTTTTGTTTTTGTTTTTGTTTTTGTTTAAAATGTAATCAAGATTTCAAGCAAAACATTGTAAAACGACCTAAGTCAAAAGTGTAAACAAACGGGATTTTTGGTGCAAACCGTGTCTTTAGTCTTTATCTATCACTACATATCGAGAAATGCATATAAAACATATTTTTATGTGAAAAAAATCATTTTTTGCAAAAGGCCAAAGTTTATTACGTTTTGTTTATTTTCTACTTTCAAATAGACCCTTTGCTGCAAAGGTCCAATGTGGAAACTGAGTTGTTTTGATTTCGAACACGTGATCGTCTCAGGGACAAACACAATGTTGTTCAAAACAAAGATCGAAACGAAGTTTGGCCTTTTGTTTTAAATTATCAAAACTAACGATTTTTAATCAAAATAAGGTTTCTTGTGTATTTCTGGTTAATTCCTACCTCGTCAATACGTGTAACATCACGATTCTTTTAGATAGCTGCTCATTTAAACGTGTTTTAAACTATTCTATTATAAAATCACATTCACTTGCACCAAGTAATTAATTGCCGGGTAAATTTCTCCGGTTTGCTATTTCGTGTCGCACTATTCGGTCGTTTCAGGCCAGCTCGTTCCGACGAAACTGCCCAAAGCACTTTGCACTGAAGGTACACTTTTCCCCGGTTGAGCCGCTCATGCAATCAAAGCCACCACCCAGTAAAAAGCATTCAGCAGTTCGCCCAAAACAGCCAAGTAATTTTGCGGCATCGATGCTGGTGTCTTAGTCCCCGCCTTTGTGGCCGATTCCGTGATGCCGTCGATGCTATGGACGTAGATTTTGAACGTACTTCACACGATACAATAAGTTCAGCATGGGCTCCAAAACCGACGAAACATTCTCACTCGTTCCACGACGATTAAAAAGATCGTGGGCCGCTTGCAGCGAAAACATAATCAAATAACATCGACGAATCTCAAATGATAGAAAATCTTACCGTGGGTTGTCTCCGAGGTAACCATGACAGTAAAATTCGTGCTCTTCGATTATGCACACTTCAATATCGCGATCAGGTATCTATTTCACACAAAAATACCTTAGAACTGGCCGCGAAAAGTGAAAAACAGCTTAAAAAACTAATAAAATTACGTTACTTGCAAAAGTCCAATCAGCAAAGCTGAATCTGTTTTGATTTGGCCTCCCAGACCAATAAACAAAAGAAGAACAAAAACAAACTGTCATCGTGTTTGGACCGGGGCCCTAGTGGAAAATGAAACTGCCAATGTTTACAAAGGCGCTAAAACGCAAAGGGCTCAATACGATCGAACACGGGTGAAACTATCGACCGGGGCTAATGTTCTTTTTTAATTCATTTTATCGAAATAAATCAATTTTTCCACCAAATTTAGTTTAAGGATGCATAACTATACCATTTTTACACATATTGTGTAAATTATTTTCGCACTTTGCTTAATTGGTTTGAAATATGAATTGAAAAACTAATCGCAAATTTCTTTCTTGTTTTTCTCAATGTTTTGAAAAATGACAATGGCCGTTTTACAATGTTTTGCTTGATTTGTAGTAGTTCCACGCTTTTCAAGTTCCCAAAAAAGGAATTATTGACCCAAAGTCACGGTAAACTACGAAAGCTTCTTCCGAAAAACTTCTCATCGAAAGAAATTAGCCCCAAGAATAGGTTTTGGCCGTTCCACGTCATCGTCATCCATGGTCTAACTTTTCCTTGTTGCTTGATTGGAAAACCCCTCAGCAATTCTCTCTCTCTCGTAAAGGATGTGTCTTCATCAACAACCGAATCGGGGGGGTCCATTCCGGAGGGCTCTTATTTGATTTAGCCTTTCCCAGAGACACCGACCAGGTCCAAGACAATATAGCGTGGGCCAGTTGGCAGTCTTTACAGAATATGTCCGATGAATGGGTTTTGTTTCCGTTCCGATTGGATGATTGCATTTGAGAAATTTAATTTCAACTTCCTCGAGCTCGTTGCTCTCCGGCAGCCTTTTGTTGAGGTCCTGAAAGGGTTTTGTTGTTTTGCAAGATTTGTTTCCGGCTTCCGGCCTCGAGGATGATTGGGGTGGGTCGGGAAACTTCCCTAATGGTGCAGCAACAGTATTCAAATTGAGCACATTGTGAACGAGCCCGTTTTGCTCTAATTGCTAATCAGGGAATTACTTGTGTGAGGATTAGATCTGCAGATAAAGTTGATTCATGAAACAATGCTTTGTTTATTCCATACATTTGTCTACAAAGAATTATGTAACAAGAGATGCATCAAACTGAATCAAAATTACCAGGTACGATGTGACGGTTCCAAATATCTAAAAAGACAAGTTTTGACGATCAACAAGGAAGCTACAGATTCAATACCCACCGATAAGACCAGCTTCCAATCACACCGGAAAACGCCACAATCGATAACCGGCACCTGATGGTTGACCATTTGCGAAAACAGCAGCAGATCGTCCTGAACGCGCTCGTTTTCCAACTCTCGGAGGGCTTTGTGCGCCAAAACGGCAGTTTTCACGGCCTCCCGTTTGATCCCATCAGCCGACCAGGTGAACAGTACCAGCATCACCAGGTAGAACACGTCGCACTCCATGTACATCAGAGCTCGCACCATCTGAACGCGATCCCCGGTGAGGAACGCCCGGTACAGGGCGAACAAGCTGAACGTCACGATCATGATCGACACGAGCACCACGAATATCAGCTGGGCGTAGAACTCGTTGCTGATGCGTTG
This sequence comes from Culex quinquefasciatus, assembly GCF_015732765.1. NCBI lineage: Eukaryota > Metazoa > Arthropoda > Insecta > Diptera > Culicidae > Culex > Culex quinquefasciatus. Next base: position 34,881,611 of record NC_051863.1, read on the forward strand.
AACGATGCGCCGGATCTCGTCCCATTGGATAACTAGGTTGTGCAAGATGGTGGGTTTGTCGTGGATTGAACGGGGTGCAGGAAGTTCTGCGAGGATCACCAGGGTTGGTTCTTTTTGGGGAATGAAGTGGACCTCGAAGGTGGCGTTAAGGTGTTGAACGCGGTAGTAGACTAGGTAGGTCACTATCAGGACTTGGTGCTGCATCAGTAAGAAGGGAATGTTGAAAAATATAACTGATACAGGAATTGACCACCGGTAGATTGAAGTTTCTTCGGACCAGAATACCATAGCTATGCCGGAGATGGTAATGAGTACAAAACTTATTATAAGACCGGCGATCGATTGAAGGATTCTAATCTGTTGCGTTCTCTGATCAACGGGTGCGTTGATTTGTTTAGCCTAGAAAGAAACCTGACTGTGCAATTTGTACTAAGCTGTTGTGAAGTTCATAAGAACCAAAACCAACCCTCCCATCAAACCGATCTATTTCGGCGAAGATCTTCCACACGCCCTGGTACCGGCGATAGTTCAGCAGCGTCACCAGCGAAATGTACAAACTCCCCCCCACAAAAGTGTACCGCGTGCCGTTGTCCAGGATGCTCGATCCGGTGCTCGCCCGCGACTGCAACGTCGTGTAGGACACGTAAAACACCACCGCCTCCATCGCCAGCACTCGCACCAGCGAAAACACGTCCCAAGCCGTTAGCTTGACCTTCCCGTCCTGGGGCCGTCCATCAACGGTGAAAATCGTAAAACCGAAAAACTTGTACAGCAAATATTTCACGTAAATCACATCGTAAACCGACTCACAGCGGCTAATGCGCTGGAAAAACTTCGGCAACATGGTCCGACGTTGTCCGGCGACTGACCTCGCGACCTGCGGAAACAATAGCTACTAAGAAATGCATAACTCAACTGACCTGGCTGCCAATGCCACTGCAAGCTGTTGGTGGAAAATGGGGTGGAAAATTTACTGTCCTAATTAATGCGTCTCATAATTCTTGACCATCCACGCGTGTACACCACGATGTTTGACTGCTTGTGTGTAAGTGTATGTGTGTGAGTTTGATTGTTCCTGGGTAATCAGATGGAAATTTCTGGATTAGTTTAGGATTCGACGATAAGGTTGGTAATTTGTGATGTTCAACCACAGAAAATGACCGCAGGACTAATGAAGTATGGTTTGATCAGATATTTTCCCGTAAACTCTTATAATCATTTTCATTCCACCACTAAATGACCACGTTCTTAATAGTAGTAGAGTTTAGAACATTGACCGATTTTGTGCGCCATCAATCGTACTTCCGATTTTATATAAAAGACCCTTTGACACTAAACTTCCAAATCATCATCATTTCAGGCTATAAATTGTTGAAATACGTGTCTTTTTTAAATGTTCAAAAATAAAAGAGGTCACACCGTTTCACCGTCATAAGATATCGAAAAATTAAACTCGGATTCCAGATCAGGGATAAAAATTACCCCTTGGAACAAATTTTCACGCAAATCGAAGAGGGTTCGGGGCAACTTTTTCCGATTTCGTGTGAGTTCACAGAGAATACCCTTGTAGGAATTTTCTGATCGATTTGGTGTTTCAGGCAAAGTTGCACGCAGACATGCATCGGCACTGAGAGCTCTTCTTTATACTGGCACAGCATGCTGGGAATCATCTACGCGAAATGCCAAACAAGTTCTTCTAAAAGAGGAATTGGTGCGGATGCATGTCAGGTTGAATGTATTGGTCAGGGCTACTGAGAAATAATAGGATTTAGGAAAAAAAATGCCGATTTAAAATAACTTTAAGAAATACCGCGAAAAAATAGGAAAAGGGCACTTTTCACGAGACTTAATGTTTGATTTTTCTAAAAAAATGCAGTTTTCGGATTTTTGTTTTACAATGACCAGTCCCAAAAAAAAAAAAAAATCAGGAAATTTCCTTAAATTTCGTCTTAGAACCATTGAAGTCTTGATTTTTCGTTGCTGATATACAATGAACAAAAGACAAACAAGCAGAAAAAAATGAAGTTTTCAAAGTCTCACCAAAATAGTCACCCATTTTCTAATGTCTAATTTCTAATGGTCCAATTTTCAATGTAAAAAAAATAAACAAATTGTGTGATCTTTTCGAGAAAAGTTATTTTGAAAACTATGGGTCCAAGCATCACATTTGAAAAGGGCATAACCATATTTAAATGTAATACTGATCACAAAATTTTCAACGAAAAAATCAAAAAATGTAACAAATGTTTAATTATTTACTCTAAATAGTAATTTTTAAACCTTTTCATTTGGTTTAAACATTGTTAAAGGCTTCTCTATGACAAAAAAAGCATTAGGCATCATTGATTCATTTATACATATCTCCATACAAGAGTAACTTTATAAAAGGGCTAAAAATAACCTACAACATTTTTGTTGCTTTTAATTTTGACACTGAGAAAAAACTTTTTTTTTTGCGTAATTTGTGTATCAGCAAAAACAATGTAAAAAAAATAATATCTACTCTTTTCAAATTTTTTTTTCAGTTAAATATTTCAAAATTTTAAACATTTTTGGAAAAAAAAACTTGCAAAAAAGTTCAGTCACTTTCGATTGCTTATTTGATTCAACACTTAAAAATAAAAATATAAGATTTTGAAATTTTGCCCAAAAAAATGTTTTCGTAAACTCTAGTTCATACTATGCCTTATCAAATAAATCTAAAAAAATCTACAAGTGAAAAAACGACTATTGCCCAAGTAACATTTTAGGCTTTATCAAAGCTGTCACAACCGCTATAAAACCTATCAGCCAAAACCAACATTAAAACCCCTTAGTCGTAACAAACTCCCCAGAACCCCACTTAAAACCCTAATGGACCTCCGCAAAAGGTTGTTACGGCCTATTTATAAAACCTACATAGGAGTTCAAGGCTTTACAACTGAATCCTATCAACATCCTCAAAGCCTTGATAAAACTTTTGTTTAAACCTAGTCAGGAGTTATGGAAAAATGACATTTCATACGTCTTCAAACGTCTTATGCCAAATAGGTTTTATTTTGGCAAAAATAAGTCTTCGTCTTGCCAAATGAAATTATGGAGATGGTTGTCAAAAATGGCGATGATAAATAATAGATATTAGAGGTAATCCAAATAATCCAAAATATTAAGCTTATTTCTCGCAATTGATGGCTCAAATTCAGCTGCGGTTGTAATTTTATTGTAAATGTAGGGGAGATAGAGCCAAAAAATTCAACTCGCTTCATCAAAAATCAATATTTTGTAATCATAGTGTTTAATGTTAAAATTTTTTTATTGCAATTCTTTGAAAAAAAAATGTTCAAAATATTTTTAAACATCTATCGCTATATTAATCATACTAGAAATTCAGCATAAATGTGTGTTTTCATCAAATTTAAATCAATTTTTTCAGTTTTTCATTTTTTCAATCAAGAT